>NC_142848.1:35287803-35589662 GCF_061612785.1 Hesperophylax consimilis
GAGATCTGCCAGCACTTTAACGAGCTGCGTTCAGAGCTCTCTCTGTCCCTGGAGCTCAGAGCTGCCCTCGCTTCGTGTGAGTTTGATCTGCAAGCCCTGAGGCATCAGTACGAAGCCTTGAGTCCCGGAAAGGTAAATAATAATTTTCATAATATACTCTGATCTGTAGCCTAGAAATCCCTTGACTTTGTAGAAACGGGCGGTAAGTTACAGTGCAGGCGTCAGGTGGGAATGTCGTCCTTGTTCTACCGGAACTAGCGTAATTGATCCCTTCAGCACCGGTGAACAGTCGAGAAATACTTCAAACCGCGCTTTGTACACAGTTGACATTTTTGGACACATGAGGACGGGTCATTTGTACGCAGTGGTGGCTCGTGACTTTTGTGTGTACTAGATTGCTAGTATTACAAAAAATAGCATTATTGATGTTGTAGCTAAAAAAAACTTCTTTTTTTTATTCGGTTTTTTACTAAATATCGAATTGTCCAAAAAAATAAACGTTTTGGACTAAACAACAACAATAATGTCAAACGTAGCACTCTATCACACTCAAAAGTCACGAGCCGCCACTGTTTATACAACCCGTTTTAGATTTCGGAATGTTTTACCAGCTTCTGTGTTTCGTCCCCCATACAACATTGGTGTCTTGGAACATTAGATAATCATTGTTTTGTTATTGTGTTTCAGACGTTAACTATCCCAGCTTCCATATCCTCCAGTGTGGAGCAGGACATCAAACCAAATGCAGAAATAATCGACGTAGTGGGGTCCCCTGGCACCCCAGCAATAAACTGAAATCAACGCAGCATTACCTACTCAATATCATTATTAAATAGTATTATGTAAACAGTATAATGTTCAATATCAATCACATATTAAAGCTAGGTACTTGTTCCTTCTATATTATGTAAATAGATTTATAAAAAATAGAATACAGAACTACATTATCGTGCAGCCAGAATTCAATGCTGTTTATTTTTATTTATCTCACTCTTCTTGTGGATAAAATATTTCCTTGATACAGGTAGTTACATACAGGTCTGGCCCTGAGCGAAACGATGTCTGGCGCTGTAGTAGGTGTTATCAGCTCTTTGGTGACTTTGCAAGTCGGCGCCCAGAGTGAAGTACTCCAATTAAGCATGCACAGGACCGGCCCTGCCTAAATTCCACACATCAGTTCAGTTTCATTTGGGTACGCCCTCTTAAAAATTATGCGAAACCGTGCAAGAGTCCTACTGCTCCCGAAGACTATGGCATCCCTAATCGGGACTTTAGTGCGGTGTTCACACAAAATCAAAAATTATAATTCCAGCATTCTCTTATTCATTAAAATGTAGTATTCAATTGCTACACATGCCTTTACATTTTCTTCTCTATACACTGAAACTCTCCAACGAAGTTTTTCAACGGACCAGAAAAAATAATTCTTTAAGATAAATTAGACTATTTTTCAAATCCAGTCTTCAAGGAACCGAAAACCAAACTTCTTAAGCATGAAAACTTTTTAAGTGGGAACTTCTTAAGCGGGTTTTACTGTACAACATTATTTTTACATAACATTTCTACCTATAAAATACATTGAACACTCAAGAAGCGATCTGCGACGCATGCAAGGGCAGATCCAAGATTTTTTTCTGGGAGGGGCACAAGGGTCAGACGGACAAAAATTTTTCTCATATTTGGGATTAAAAAACAACTGTAAAAAATATATTGTAATTTTAATAAAAAGGTTATTAATATGAAAATAGTTAGTTATAAAAAACAAAAAATAATAATAATACATAATGACATTTTTCTTTTGTTTCCTGTATTACCTTGTCTATTTTTAAGCATCTGAGGGGGCACGTGCCTCCCCCCCTCTCCCTAAATCCTGCCTTGGACACACCTATGCATGTTTTGTACTAGACTGAAACGTATCAACAAATATGTACAAACTAGTTAAGAAGTCAATATGGGAATATGTCTAATCAGCATGCGGGAACTAATTGCTTGTGGGAATACTGTACGCTGTACACCATGTACACTGTGCGATAAACCAACTTAATCTAATTTTCAATGCAGTCCTCAAGTTATTATAATTATAATTGAAAAACTTTCTGACTTAGTGTTCATTTTAAATATTTCTAATTATATTTATTAATATAATAAAATTTAAAGTTTGATAGGAGTCTTATTTAGTGAGAAGAAAGGATTAACTTATTTTCAATTCAAAATAACTCAATTACTGTTAAACTTATTTTGTAATCAGAAATGAGCGCATCGGCGGAATGCTGCCGGCTCAGTAAATAAAAATAATAATAAAATTATATTACTACAGATTAATTATTCATTTACAGTACAAGACTAGCAGAGATCCATGAAATGGGAATGTCTGTATTCTTCACACATTTAGTTTAATTTTGAAAATGACAATAAGTTGAAGTCTGAAATTTTGACTGCCTCCGTGGTCGTGAGGTACGGCTCTCGACTAGCAAGCTGGAGGTCGCGGGCTCAAATCCAAATTTATGTTATTCACAATTTACTCATTTAAATTAATATTTTTTTTAATTTTTTTTTTAGTTTTTTTTATTAGTAAAAAAAAGATACACGAATTACATAATATATCAATTACATAATATAATTACACAATATAGTAGGTTATTAATTACATAATATAAGTATTCGATGTACCCCCATAAATAAGCAGGGCTTGTGTGTATGGGGGTGTTGTTATATTTGTTTATATTTGGTACGATTCAGTTCAACTGTTCGGAATACTTTTTAAGGTGGCTTTTGAATTCGTTTATATTTGCATTCATGTTTCTAATTTTTTCTGGTAATGAGTTAAAAAATTTAACTCCGAGATATTCATGGTTGAACTGTCCTATTGTTTTTTTACATTTAGGAGTAGGAAGTAGACATGGGCAGATTCATTCACAATAATGAATCAATTCAGTCTTATTCACCTGGTCAAGTGAACTAATTCATTAAATTCATTCATTTAATTCCTTGATTCGACACTTCATTTTGGTTTTGTACCTAGATTGCTCACATTTAGGAAACTTAAAGAAAGCAATAATGAACCATTTTTCGCATTCACATAAATGTGTTCGTTTTGAAAAAAACATTTTATATAAACACACAAAAAATATCAAATATAGGGATTTATTTTGTACATTGCAGAAGTACATTTATAACTTTACTTAGAAAACCTGTATTTGTAAGCTTTACACTTTATAGCACAGAGTTCTTAAAGCGAGGAGAGCTTTGGAGTAACTTTAGTAAAAAAAGATATGTCGTTCCACAAAATAAACATGTTACAAACTTTTTAATAAATATGTTATTTTACGAACAAAAATAAAAAGTAATTTTACAAGTCACTAATAAAATCGTTGAAATGGGTGCCGCAAAGGCCACGGAAGGCGCAGGGCGCTGGACCTGGAGAGGAATAGTCGGATGTTTATTTTTTAACTCCCATTTCTAAATTGTGGAGCAATGCATCCCTCCATCTACTTCAGAAAAGTAACACTAAAGTTCTATCCTTTTTCTGGAAGACATCTTGGCTATTCAATATGTTGCTTTTTCCTATAAAAAACGAAGGTAAAACATCATTAAACGATACCAAAAATAAAAAGTCCCACTCGATTTTTCTTTTGTGCATAGAAAATTTTTGCTGGCAAACTGAATCCCAAAATAAAAATTATTATTATCTTTCTTCGTAAAACTATCTATATATTTACTACAAAATGTAGGTACGTTAAGATAACCTTTACATAAAAAATATATTATTTTAGGGGCAATGAGATACGTTCTTAAAGCAATTATAAGAACTATATTATTATTATCCCACTTTTGTATATCCGACCCGTTCACCTGGAATAAGCTTCAACCACATATATATTATATTTATTTATTTTAATGTTTGCAGGTACTTACCTCAATGGTAATTTTAAATCCATGCGCCAAATAAAAACTGATTGAAAGTTTGAAATTGAGTGGCATACAATTCAGTACAAAAATACAGAAATCAAAACAAATTACATGTTATCATCACCCACAATTTGACAGTCAACTGATCTCTTTTTACGTCTACAAGTAGGCAGGTACATAAAAAACATACTTATAAGAACAATAACGTAAACATCGTTTTGTTTCTAAGCGTATTGCATTATTTTCGCATTCGGAAAGGAGAAGAATACAGGAGATACTTTCGCTTTTTTATTAGGATTCAGATTCCAAAGTAGAAAGTTTTCACCTGACTAGGTACTAAATCGAAGGTTTAGCCACGCGGGAACTAACGACGAACCGATTGACAGCTGACATAGTGAAATGAATTAGGAACTTCTGACTAGTAAGTGTGTTGTGTCTATCTGCGACATTAATGACTTGCGTTCTTGCAGACGGTGCGGACGGACCTGTAACTAGTAAGGAAAGGGACTCGATAACGAATAGGGAATTGGGAACTCTGTCTCGAGTGTCTATGTCTCTGTCCTGTTTCACTTATTCCCTGAGATTGAGCGCTTGTCCGGACAGACCCGGTACATGGGACATAGGATTTGTGTCACAACGCGTGACGTCACAACTGAATACGGAATAAATTCATTAATTCCTTGACTGGGGACTCGATGAAAAGAGTCTTTTGGAATACGGCGCGGGACGCGGGATACTAGATACGCGATTTAGTGCGACAGGGCACAGTACATATGTGATTGGTTTATGTATGGTACATATAAACTTCGCGGCGCGCCGCCATAGTACCGTAATAATATTTAATTAGATTTCTATGAAACACATCACATAATTATTAATTATTACCTTATTATCATGAAATAATTTAATTGTAAAATGTTTAGAAAAAAATGCCAACGATACGGAATTAAGATTCAATTCCTTTTGAAAATGAGAATAAGATCGATTGTGTTACAAGATTGAATTAATTCATGGAATTAATTCAATCAATTTTGCCCACCTCTAGTAGGAAGTATTGACGTTTGTCTAAGATTTCTGTTATTTTTAAAGGGTGCAATTTTATTTTCAATATAGTTTTTATAAATTTGTAATGTTGCATGGTAGAAGTATAATGCACTTAATTTTCTGACCTTAAATTGTTTGAATAAAAGTTCGGACGAATATGAATAGGGTTTTTTTAATATGGTTTTTATTATTAGTTTTTGTGATATGTAAATTGTTTGAGTTTGATTTTTATATGTACCGCCCCAGCCTATAATGCCGTATTGTATAATTGATTGACAGAAAGCAAAGTATGTGGTTCTAAGTAATTTTTCGTTTAAAATATCTCTTAAACATCTAAATATATATGTTAGTTTCCTTATTCTGTTGTTCAGAATATTTATATGTGGGGACCATTTTAAACGCTGGTCTATTGTTATGCCTAGGTACTTAATATCGGTCTTGCTTTCTATGTTTGTGCATAACATATTGCATTTGTGGTTTTCTGTATTTTTCACAGAGTGGATAATTATGTTTATTTCTTTAGGTGTTTCTTGTTTTTTAATGAAAAATGGTAAATAATAAGTTTTTTTAGAGTTTAAAGTCAACAGGTTTTCATCAAACCATAATTTTAGTTCATTGATATCTGTATTTGCCATGTTATTTAGTTCTGACCAGGTGTTTGCTTTTAGTAGTAGGACTGTATCGTCAGCGTAAGAGACAATGTCTCCATATTTGGAAATATTGAATATATCATTGACATATACAGGGTGTCCGGAAACTCGTAGTACAAGCGGGAAACTGGTGAATCTACATCACATTTGGAGTCGATTTTGTAGTATATATTTTTTTTATTTGAGCTTTCGTTATCGAGTAAATCGAGTTTGAAGTTGATTTTTTTTTTTTTTTTTTAATAAAATTCTTATAAATTATTACTGAAGATCAAAGTACCCAACTAATTAAAACTATTTGAAAGTAAAACAAATGAAGAAACTCGGATTTGAAGCATTATTTTGAAATCACCCTTCATTTAACCCGGTGTAATCATAAAATATTTCTGCTCTGCAGGGTTAAAACATCTGTTATTCAACCCTAAACACCAGAAAAAACTTTAACCCTAAAATAGCCGAAAAAAATTTTTTTTTTTGGTTTTTTTTTTTTTTTTTTGAAAATGCTCAAATCAAAAAACTTTATGTTTTTTTGGGTTCCCCATGTGGTGTAGATTCTCCAGTTTCCCGCTTGTACTACGAGTTTCCGGACACCGTGTATAATAAATAACAATGGTCCCAAAACCGTGCCTTGGGGTATTGAAAAGTCGCTATATTTTGAATCGCTGACTTGATTGAGTAATTTTACTTGTTGAGGTCTTTTATATATATATAGTATATTTGCGGCGCGTTCCTGAGTGGAAGATATTCTCAGTATCGCCCTGGTGTAAGACCAACATTCAGAATTGAAACATTGCTTGAAATGGTTTTGGCCGTGTTTGGTGACCAGATCTGACTAGCCAGGTACTTCCCTACCTTCCCATTCCCCATCTCCTTACCCTTCCCACTACCTTCAGCCTCACAACATACCCCAATTAGACATGCCGTAGTCCCACTTGCTCCAGACGGTTTGGAGCAGTTGGGACTCTTCTTCGGTTTCCAACACTACTATTAACTAACAAAAAATTGCCTTTATAATCGACTTCTTTAGTGACCTATATTTTATAATTAAAAAAAATAAAATGAGTTCACATCCTTATAGATATTTGCCAAGCATTTTTTTTTTTAATAATTAAGTTTGGTTGAGTATTTTGGCCACAAATCTAAAATAGAAATTTACGCGAAAATGGCCGCGTAATCTGCCACAACATTGTTGCCAAACCCGCCAACGTATGAATGCTGTTGGCAGTTTGGCGCCAATGCTCTTGGCCTATTCATGAAATAAAAACAATCATGTCGTGTAGGCGGCAAATCGAAAATGGCACATTTTAAAACGTCATGGAAAATTTATTAGTCAACATAAAAATAATTTAACGTAATTTCGAAAATACCCTATCCTTAAAACTTTTATCGGTATAATCAATAATAATCAATTCATTGGGAGGACCAAATCCCACGTTCAAAAACTTCCATAGAAACGCCAGTAAAGAACACAAGAATTGCCGTGCATGGTTCGTGATCCAAAAGTCTGGCCAATCGGGCCTTAAATTTCCAATACAAAGCTGCGTTTCCCCATGATTATGAAAATCAAATGGGATGGTGATACAATTTCAGGCAAGAGTAAGAAAGACAGCACACACACTAGGTTAGAACCGGTCTAGAACCAAAAGTCAATGGCGACATTTGTTTTCATTAAAATTTGTTTGGAAGGCACTTCTAGTGTTCTTCTTTTCTTTATTCTATAGCTAGACCCGATAGTTGTTCCATTAGCAGTTTCATGCGCACATCAGAAGCAGCCGAAACATCACTAGACATGCCGCAAGGTGGGTTCTTCAACTTCTACATACCAATCACTTGGTGCTACACAAAAATCAATAATTTTCAATCCACTCAGACAGTTGTTTCGCAGAAATTCATGTGTGACAACAACGTCATCAAACGGCTATTCATCGCCATTTTGTTGTTTTTTTTTTTTACATTTGAGAGGTAACTGTTAAATGCCCATTCAAGGTGCGTTTTAGCTATCTGTCAAATTATAATAAGCTAATAGACTTAATAACATGAAAATGGTCCTTTTCTGCTGGTCACAATTGGTTCAAAAGCTGTAACGGACTTAGAATTGGCATTTAACGATTTAAAAAAAACGAAATGGCGCTGAATGGCCATTTGATGATAATGTTAGACGAATTTCTGTGAAACAACCCGTCCTAAATTCTTATAAGTAAAAATAATAGAATGGTAAATAATATTTTTAAATTTTTCCTAGTTGTGTGTTGAACCATTGACCTCTGAACCGAGATCCAAATTATACACTTACCTGTGTGTGATTTGATGGAGGACATTACAATTTACAATACAGTTTGTTGCGCCTAGTTTTAAAAATTTTTATTTTTAAAATATTTATAATACATTATAACATTTATTTATATATGATACATTAAATCACCATACTAGGCGACTGTCTGTTTCGTGGTGACCAATGGAATATAGTTAAGTGAGGTCTAGTGTGAATATAACTAAATATATAAACGTGTTGAAAATAGGAGGGATTACAGTAGAAAATTTATAACGGAAATAGAAAATATGAAATAAAATAGAGAACAGAAAAACGAAAATAAAAAAGAAATAAATTTAAAAAAGAATAAAGAAGAATAAGACATGCTATTATGCAGGATTGGATCATATTCATAACTTATTATTGGACATCTGCAGACTACATATCATGACTTCTACGAATATTGCAGAATGTAGGCCCAATAAAAACAAAAAAAGGCCTCGATTCTCGACGAAGTCATTCCACTCGAACAACGAGTGGGACGAACCACAGACTCGAGAATAAGAATGTCGACCAATGTAGGTATGTACTTTCGACGGGGATTGCGAGCGGCCTGGATTGGAGAATCGATACCTCGGTACTCATTATTTGGAAAGTCACAATCTTTATTATAAACGTGATTTGTTGAAACTATCTTGGATTAAATTCACGCTCAGCTTCTAATTGTATGTTTTACGATAATCACTGCTCATTTCAAATATTTTTTCTTAAATACTGCTTTTCATAATACCTAATATTGATAGTAATTGTCATTTTTTTTTTTTAATAGGATAGATATAGGGCTTTAACATAAAGCAGAACTTAATTATATTAGTGAACTAAAATTTACATTAAATGAAATACCTTTATTCCCAGTTATGTGAATGGGATATTCATTTCAATGTATCCATATTGGCACTTTAGCAAACAATAGAATAAGATAAAAGAACAAAATGAATTCACGTTTCGTACAACAAATAAAAAGCAAAGGAAAAAGTAAGGATACCCGCCCAGCACTACTTATGTAAATGGCGATAAGGTTTAAATTCCTGCTTAATACCAGCCGTCTATTTTAAATTACCAAAAAAAAAGGTCACCAAAAACTGTGTAATTTGATTTTGCGAGTTCAGGCACAAATATTTGAATGTTTTAATGATAATTTTCTAAAGAACTTAATATTCCACATTGTACAATAAAACCAATATCGAAAACGGTTTCATAAGTAGGAGATTTCGATCTTTAAAGTAGTTTTATAGGCCTGATACTTTGTTATTTTCTGGGCTTATAAAAAGTCAAATAAATGATCAATTTTTTGTAAGGCTAAGATGTTTTCTACTTCCGTATTTAATATAAAGAAATATATTTATAAGCAATCAATTTTAAGCAAAAAACACACAAGTTTGCATTACTTCGTACTTCATAGTGCGCAAAGCTTTTTTCGACAACTGCAGGGATAAAATCACTTTTTATAAACATCATGACGGGTATACGCATCTACGCTTTTTAAATACAATATAAATCGATAGTAACCCCACCTGTTGCGATTGAATTTTTATCAAATTAGACTTTAATTATACATAAACTTTTTATAATCTAATAATCTTCTGTAGAGCATGAAATAAATGATTTATAAATATAATTATCCTCTAAATAGTTGTAACGTACGGATAATCCTTAAACGTATGATCTATCGGTATTGGAAAGAAAACTGATGTCACCAATTTAATAAAACCTTTATAAAATTTGTTTCGATATAAAAACGAAAATACGTAATTATTTTCGTGTTGTACTTTGCTTTGTTTCTCTCTCCTTTTCTATCCCCTGTATTTGTAATCGAGCTTAATCTATTTTTACCAATGTATTAGTGGTAAGTACCTTCTTCTAAATTCCTACCTTGGCTCTGTGCTTATGTGTATATCACTGTCTGTTTCCTTTTTTGTTTCTCCTTGTTGGTTCTGCTTAACCTCCCTTTTTCTATTTGTGTATTTTTTTGTATGAGACACTTATAATTATGATATATTTCTATTTTTGTACTGTTTTGTATGTGAACTTATAAATTTGTTATCAAAATACCAATGTAAAATTGTACCTATTAACTCCCACCCATGTATTGAAAGTTCCTCTCGTCCTACAATGAGTTTTGTAACTCATCGGGATTGCTCTAGCAAGAAATAAAAAAAATATAATAATAATATTAGAAAATGACCATAACGCGCCTCCACCGATCTCTATTCAGTGTTCTACTATCCTTGACCAAGAATCCGGAGGTCACGTGTTCAAATCACGGCGCACGCAAGTAAAATTTACTCATTAAAGAAATACATGTGTATTGTGTATTGTATATTTGCGGCGCGTTCCAGAGTGGAAAATATTAATATAATGGCTAAATATTAATATAAATGTCTTCAACCATTTCTGGTGTCCAAATCTGAATATCCAGGTACTTTACCACCTTTCCTCTTCTTCGTCTCCTTCCCCTCCCCACTACCTCAATTGGGAATGTCAGTCTCACTGGTTCCAGACTGTAGGGAGCAGTTGGGACTCTTGTGCGGTACTCACATAAAAAAGCGATCTTTAGCTATTTCTCCGCAAGCTCGTAGCGTTTCATAAAAAAATACTTTGACTATTTTATTCAGTGTCAGAAGCGGGTATCGCATTGTGGTTAAACTAACTCCCGGAGACTAATTGACTGGGAAGGGAATGAAAAGTAATTACATTTTCTTAGACGACTTTTATTCTTTTCTTTAACTCTTGACAGGCCAAGATGCCAAACAAAACGTCTGTAACCAAGTGGGTCTTCCGACGACCCCATGCATTTTTCTGTATAATGGGCTTTTAAACTATAGAAATCCCAATTATTCAGTCAATTATTAGTGGTAACTTTTTTTGTGCATTACAGATTGATGTAATCCTATTACAATACACATGAAATATAAAAAGCTTTAAATGAAACTTATGAATTTACACAGGAATACGTAAAATACTAAAATGTTAAGTCAAGTATTTAAGCTAATATAAGGAGTTTACCGGACAGCAGGTGGATGTACCTAAATAATTAAGGAAATAAATATTTATCTGTTATCACACATTTAACGACGCCGAATGCTTTATGAGGCTTATCACCGGACACGTACCATGTGTCAAATGGGATTTAAGGTAGTAATTAAATTTCGGATATTTTTCTTGGTTCCTTTGCCCTCATGCATCCTGTTTATAGAAAATAATAATTTCTGCACACTTTCACGTGTAGAAACTGTTTAATTTTTAGACCAATAAATACGCAAACAACTATCCCAATCAGTTAGTTGTCCGACGATTTTCGTGAAGTTGTGTTTCATTGCAAATCCTTACCCAAGGTACCCTTGAGAGGAAACTATAACAGTCAGAAACATTTTACAGTCAATGTTACGGGCAGGTGTCTAGTACAAGGAGGATAGTAATTTTTTGTACTACCTACTCCCCCACTTGGCTGTGGGATAGTTTAAAAAAAACCTATTCGAGTGAGGCCTGACAGAATAATCTGTGTTTGCCGTAATGATTCCAAAGTTTAATTCCAAAAAGCGTATTATTCAATTCACTGAACCGATAAACAGATAGAAGTGTGGAATGGGTGTGTCAGTGTGCCCGAAGTAAGCTAAAACATATCGATATTATTCCTTGAAAATATAAACTTTCTTGGGTTACATGCGGTCCAGGAGAGGATAGGTCTCGTGTAAATTGGTGAAATCAGTTTAAAAAATCGTTTCTAGTGAATATCTGTTCAGTATCTTTCTCCGTCAACATGTTTAATTTGAATAACATTGCTTCTTTTAAAATGCAAATACACATGAAGATATGCAATAATCCTTAAATGTGATCAGTTTTTTACTGTGTTATTGTTTTATTTATTTATTGTTTTTAATGTTTTTAATGTTATCTGATAGTCTGGACGATCTAGGCCCTCTGATTGGTCGAATTCAAATCGTATGTTTCGGGAAAATCCCGAATAAGGGGTCTGCAGGCAAAATTCGACCACTCTGCCCCTCTGGCGGTATAAGAACGAACCAAATGACTGGCGCGAATATTTAAATATGCAGCTAACAATACGCAAAATTACTTGACCATTAGCAAGCGTTTAATAAGAAGATTTCTTCTGGAAACTTATCACTTTGTGATGGCATTATTTATTTTTTTAAAACATGAATAACTTTGTTTACATCACTTAATTACATACAACCTCTACATGTTACATGAAAGAAGTTCACCTCATCAGGAGTAAGTATACATTGAAGTAAAAAATTAAATACATATTACAATTGGAAAAAAGAAGTGGAAGGAGGGGGGAGGGGTTCGAGTGGGCGGGGTTTATAAGAATTAGAAATTACAATATCGTTAGACGGGAAAGACCAGTTGAGTGGGAAAATATTTAAAAGAGAGTTTATTAAAAAAAATTCTTGTTAATTATATCTGCTTTTATATTAACATGTTTTCTAATTTCTAAAAATATAAATTATTTATTTGCGATGATTTATATCCTGTGTGAAGTATTTTAAGACCTGAAAAAACAAATAGCATATAACCATAAATTATATATTCATAAAAAAACAGCGCCGTCGGTTGGACTTAAAAGCAACACGCGTTATTGTTGCACAGACAGACTGAGCCACAGCAAAGGGTGGCCGCTACGGCTAGTTTTTAATAAATTTTGAAAAGCTACATTTTGGAAACCATTTGGTCTACGGAGACGGTTTTAAGCTTAAATTGTAGCAAATTTAGTCTACTTTGAAATCGTTCTTAGTCCTTATAAAATTAGTCCTTCAGAGTTAAAATCGACAAAAACTGAAGAATGGTAGAAAATTTCATGGTTTTTATGATTTTGGATTTGGATTGTTCATTGTGCTAACATCATAAACAACTCAACAAAACAAAAAAAATCAGAACTACCGACCTGAAGCAAGCATTACATCAATGGACGCAAGTATATGTTTGATGTAGGCTGGCCGCATACATACGTTTTTCGTATTCGATTTCCGAATTCGTTTTCCGTATTCGGACATCCGAATGCACGGAATCAGTAGAAAATACATTAACTGCCGCACACGTTCGTTTTAGTTCCGAACGGAACAAATTCCTTACGCACGTTCCGAATGCCAGCCGGCGCGTTCGGAGAAAACGAATGGAAAAAACCTAATGACGTCATGTGGAACGCAGCTATTGCATACAGTTTGTTTGTGCCGACGCAAACGTACGGAAATTTCCATTCGTAATTCAGTGTTGCCAACGGATCTTGACCTAATATCGCCGTTTCTCATACATAAGGTAGCGTAAAGTAGCCGAATTTGCTGTTAGGTGGGACATGTTTAAAATTGATGTTTTTACGTGAAAATAAAAAAATTTCGTGGGGGGGGTGGCTAGAGAATTTCAAAAAAATTAAATTTGTCCCCAGAAAATAAAAAAAGTGGGTGTGTCAAGCCTACGCAAGACAGAAGTGAAACTTCTAGTTTCAGCTGATGCTTGGCGTGGCGCAGTTCGCTGGTGTCTGAGAGAGAGGAAAGAAGAGAAGAGAGAGAACGTTCGTGAGCGGCTCCCCCACCTCAACAAGGTTTCACTTCAAAAATGCCACAGCCGAGAATCGAACCTCGCTTAACTGATTGAAAGCCAACCACGCTGAGCACCAACTGTAAGCAAAGCCGCATAAATTGATTATATTATGTAGGTTCTGAAAATATGAGAGCTTGTTATGTTTTATAATGTTACCTACATCACACCCAAAATATAATATATTTTTAAAAATAATGTACAATGTACAGAAATAGAATCCCACACAAGATCGCGTAGTGCGCTCTAGCGAACGGATATTTTATCAGAGGGAGATAGTTTTAATTTTTTTTTCTGTAAATTATTACATATTATCAAAATAAATAAATTAATTAAATAAATGTAATACAATTATCATAATATACGGATTAGATAATAATTTTAATCCAACACAATAACGCAAAGCGCGCTCTAGCGGAGTAATGTTTTATCACAGTGAGATAAGTGTTTTTATTATTTTGCAATATTATTTTCTTTTAAAAAATGTTCTGACCTACTAAAAAATAAGATATTGAATGAAAAAGGCGTTAAAAACAAAAAAATAATGTGCGATGGCCGAGAATCGAACTCGGATCAACTGCTTGGAAGGCAACTATGCTGACCATTACACCACCAACGCCAGTTGTCGGGATGAGCTAAGAAGCATTTATATGTTACTTCAAAACTTTGACTAGATCAAATGAACTTTAATCGGTGGTGGGGGTACCCGCATTTTCGTTTCGGTCATGAGTCGGTTTTACTCCGGTCCTCGAAATTGCATGACGCGCGTAAAGAAGTTTCACTTCAAAAATTCATGGGGAGGGTGGCTAGAGAATTTCAAGAAAATATAAAATTTGTCCCCAGAAAAATAAATTTCATGGGGGGGGGGGGGGGGTGGCTAGAGAATTTCGGGACATGTTAGGAGGTTCGGGACGCGCTAGTCTCACGGAATTCCGAATACGGAAAACGAATTCGTAAATCGAATACGGAAAACGTATGTATGCGGCCAGCCGTATAGGGTTATTGGACTACGTGTACTGTGATAGGAACCCTTTCAAAGAATCATCGAAGAAATTTGTGAGAACAGATAATTTATTATAAACTTTTATAACATTTTAGGTGGATTTGTTGATTTTTAAAATTCATTTTTCGACTTTATGTCCGCGTTAAAACTTCCCCACAGGAAAATCTAAACCCTTTCACACACTTTTCCACAAATGATCATCTAGTCAATCCACATTATGCCAGTGAATTATATAAGCATAATAAATACAAAACAATACAAGAACAACACGTCAACTCACCAGAGATGAAGTTTGAAAATAATTCACCGACTCCAGTTATTTTCATATCAGAGGGTTCGACTCGGTAGAACTCCTAACTCCTAACTGGACCTATAAATGCTACTGATTCCTCAACATAAATATTTAAAAAATCTTTCGTATAACTACATGTATTTAAAATGACTGATTTTTGCATTTTTATGTATAAATTCATTGACAGATCTATTTTATGATAGATCTATTTTTTTAATTTTAAGTAATTTTCACAATACATATGGCGGAATGATGTAGCCGTGAGTGGTTTATTTATGATGATACTTGTGCAATGACGGAGGACTTAGCTAAGGCGGAATGAACTTGAACCCACGATGCCTGGGGGGAAACCTGGAATATGTTCACTTGGCTACTAAAACGTAGATTGTTTGATTAATCCTACAATAATTCGGTACCAGTCACACGGGAATGTCCTACATAGAAAAGTGAAGTTATTAACTAACTAACCATGACGTGGGGTGGTTTGACATTAGGTCTGTCTGAAGCAATCAGCTTCTTCCGGTTGGGAGGGTGCGGAAATTACCGCTACTTCCGCTTCCGGCCGCTGCAGGCGCCATTTATTGGCTCGAGAGGAGTTTAAGGGTGCGAATAAACAGGACAAAATTTCTACGAGCCGAGACACGAATTACGGGAAAGGAACAAAGCAATCGCAATAGGCGTTTATACGCAGCATAAAAATCAATCATAATATTGTCTGCCCGCCCGTTTCGCCATTTCGCTAATTCGATAATTTAACGCTCTTTTGTAATTTTGTAAAAAGTTGAACGATTAAAATTAAGCTTTTCTAGCCTTGTCACGTTTCTTTGATGTTAGATATTTGATTGGAACAAGATTTAGGGCGCCCTGAGACTCCGGTGCATAGTCAACATATGTACATGGTTGACATTTATCACATGCGAACGGGGCGCTTCTACGACTCGTTCTTGAGCAACAGCTCGGCTGTGGAACGATTTGCCGGCCTCGGTGTGTCTCACCTCCTACAGCATTGGTCTTTTAAAGTCCTACGTTAACTACTTCCTCTTCTCGAAATACCCTCCACACAGCATCCCCAAAGATGTCACGGGCCCGATAGAAATTATTTTCTTCATGGTCTCCCGTGTGGAGTTAATATAAAAAAATTGTTCCGAATTAAAATTTTACTCATACTTCCATATTTCCTCAAAGTACTTACTCCCCATACATAAGTTAATACTTACACTATCTGCTCACGGGGCAACTGAAAACAAAAACCAGTTATATATACACAGGATAGCAGCTCAAGTTGCTATCCTATATATTTCAATGGCGGTCCGCACACGGCGCAACTTAACAAAAACCAGTTTTCGACGGCGACGCAACCAGTCGCCTGTGCGTTTTCTGTTGCCAGTTGCCCATAGATATGTCAGTTTTCAAGAAATTTGAGATTTGTCCATACCTCAACAGCTGATTACGATATATCCGAGCAGGAAAATTTCAAATTTGTTCAGGAGGTTGAAAAAATCCTGTATATTTAAGACTATAGGCTTCCCGACTATGCAAAAAAGATTAAAAAAAATAATGGCGGCTTCAACATCACTTGATTCTACAGACATTTTTTAAAGCAATATGCATAAATAAACCACCTATTAGATTCATAATAACGTGCTTTTTGTTACCAGCAAGTTGGTCCACTATTTAACCATATATATGCCAGCTGGAACAAGCCATAAATAAACCACCCACCGACAAGCTTAGATAATTTGAAAACTCGTAAACCTGAGTTGCGCCGTGAGACAAGCTCGATTGCCAACCAGTTTGCAACCGGCAGTTGGCAACCAGTTTCAGTTTAGTTTCAGTTTAGTTTTAGTTTAGTTTCAGTTGCCCTGTGAGCCGATGGACTTATGGTGGTTTAGGAGAATTTGAACAATTCTTCAAATTTCAAAGGTAATTTTCAAGTTCTTTGAACGCTTTTTTCAAGTTCTGTTATTATTTCAGTTCTGTCCAGCAACTAGCCTGTAATGATACAATAAAAGAACTTAAATAGGAGTATCACAAGAACCTAAAAACGAACGTTGAAATTTGATGCAAATTCTGAAACAACCCGTCCTAAATAAACACGAATAATTTCCAGTAGGTACGTACATAAAATTAAAAATGGTATTATGCCCAAGAAATTAAAACACAAAGTATTTTTATTTTTTTTATTGAAAAGAACAAAAATTGATACAGACAGTGAAGTACATACCTAAAAAAATTGAAACGGATTTTAGAATATAAAGAGAATTCGCCAACATCTTATTTATGTAGGCAAGTATTATGCCTCATCATATTATGTGTGTTTCATTAAATCCCTTATAGATTAATATATATAACAAAAGTGATTCACATAATTAAATTATTAATTTAAAAAATAAGCTTTTTTGTATTTGCCGCAAATTAGGTACTAAATATAATATTTATGTGTTTGCTGTTAATCTTACTGGGGCGAATTCCCGTTCTCTATCCTTGGCTAGGGACATGTCCATAATGTAACACCTATTCTCTTCTTTTGGCTTTGGCATAGACTGGAGCGAGATCTTTCTCACTCGCTCTTGTTTGTGCAAAGGCTGAAATGAGGGGATGGGTAATGGGTACACTAAGGACATGCTCTTGGCTAGGGATGGAGAACGGGAATCCGCCTTTATTCCAAAATGATTTTCCGTGTACCGGTATTTGAAAATTGTTTTAATTTGTCGATTTTCAGCAAAACTCCGTTTCAATTACTAATTATTTATTTTGTATATTGTTGTGTATTATTGATGTTGACGTCAGATTGAGAATTGTTTGTATTAGACTTTTCACTTTCAACTTTAAATGAGTTTAAACTTTGAAGTAACAGTGATTGCATATTTTCACCATTTGATTCATACAGCTATTTCTTATTTAACTTTCAATAGGTCTGATATTTTCCCAGAACGAGTTAAAAATGCTGCAATAGTATCGTATTAATTTATTACAACGCAATCCTAGCTGATAGGTCAACTCATGACGGACCAGAATATTGTAATATGATTTTGTTAAAATGTCCTTATTTTTGTGAAAATCGTCACCTTGGTTCAGCTTTTCGAGTGCCAAAACTACAGAATTCCATATTCTAAGATTTTGTATTCTATTACGTAACTCTGCATAGCTAAACCGTAGATAAATCTAAGCTAGATCATAGTCCAAATTAAAAATAACAGTGTCTACTCCTTAGAAAAAAATAAACATTCACGAGTATTTTTTAAAATGTTACACCTTCGGCTCCTCATACTCCACATCTCTCAGTGTGATTGCAGCTCAAGTTCTTCTGGAGTGAGAGCTAACCCGAGGAGCCTCTCTCCTTCCAACTAGAAAGGTTTTCGGAACTTTAGGCGGCATGCAGGATGAGGGACAACACCATCGTGCAAAGGCTTTGTGCTATTTTGCAGCACATTTACATCCATGGGAACCATTAAAATTATATTGCCTCTGAATATTGAGGGAAAAAATAAATCACACGTGAACCATTACTACTATTAAAATTGTTCAATAATTTTCATATTTATTTAACTTTTAAACTTACCTACGCACCCTTATTTAGCGTGCTAATAAAACTTACGGTAACCGGATAAAACAAAACGTGATAAAATAACTTGTTAGATTAGATAATCCGAACACATATGACGACAGTCAAGTTTAGATAAAGCCCGCAAACTCGGCCATCTGGACAAATCGGCAATTGACGAACACTTAATTGAAATCGGCGATTACTTTGTATTTGTGAATAAATTGCTGGGAAAACCCTGAAAACACTGTAAGGTCCTCTGAAACTTTGACTAAAGATGGAAGAAGCGCAACACGGCATAGTAATCAAAAAACTAATCATGATGACTTTTCTTTTAGCCCTGAAAATTTAAAATCGGTTACGATTATTTTTTTGTTGATATTTTCTTCTTAAATGTTCTACTTTGTCATAAAATCAAAATTTCATGCAAGAAGGAACATAATATTTTACTCGATTGTTCTGCACATACAAGATGGGAAATTGCTTTTTCATTAACGTTAAATGAAAATTGGCGAAGTGAAAATGGCATTATTTCCACTAAGTACCCTGTTCATGGTTGAATCATTTTGGTAACTGTGGCAAAATTAATATTGGTAAAAGGAAAAATGTTATTTTCCACTAAGTGCCCCGTTCTTCGTTGAGTTATGACGACACCTGCGGATGAAAAGGTAAAGTTTCCTCATTCACCATATAAAATTAATGAAGGCGAAAAGAAAGAGATGTTATTCCCAATAAGTGGCCTATTAAGAATTTTTATTACTGTTCTTTAAAAAAATTAGCCCTGTTGTGTGTCAAACGCTTTCTGTTTAGGAAACTTTGAAAAATAAAATTCTCGTAAAAATAGAGTATTAACATCTGGAGTCACAAATATTGACTGCGAATCAATTTGTGGATTTATTCCTAATCTGTAATCAATATTTGACACAACTATTGGGGTAGCTGTAGTTAACAGTTAGAATTGGAAAGGGATTCTAACATACCCCTGGTGTTTTATGTACATCTTGTTGCGAATCAATATTATGGCCCAGAGTGACACAGCACAATTTCCGTAATAGATTCGATATTATCCACAATGGTGGAGCACTTAACATGTTCACGGCACAAGTTTTCTTAACAGACTGGTTTTACTATAAATTGTTGCAATGTTAGTGACGCAGGTATGTACTCCATACTGTCGAACAAGGATAGATAATTGTGTGGAGGAATTCAGGGACATATGTTAAAGGGAGTTGCTTCAACACCATCTGTCGATCTTTTGAATTAATTTATGAATCATTAATCATAGTGTTTAAATCACTGAATGACCAAGAAGTGTGAGAATAAACAGATTATACCGGTTTACATAGTACCTTTAGACTCCTAAGCTCTTACGCAGGTCATATAAATTGATTAAGTGTTCAAGGAAAAATGTTTGAACAATTTCACTACAAATAAGGAAAATGTGAGTTTATTTTGGACTTAAGTACGTGTTCACAACACATGCTTATCAGTTTGTCTATTTCAGTGGGTTAAATGTATATAAATGGAATATTATTGAAACATTAGGTATGCATTAGATTGGTTTATTTCGCCCGTCATCAGCGTCGAGTGATCGCGGTGCTTGACGGACAAAATTCGTCTTTACGAGCAATTCGAATATTATGACCAGAACGTAAAAATTATGCAAATTCATCAAATTTTGTTAAATTACCAGAAATTAACTGCTTCTGAAACATCAATTTTCAAAATCGAATTACCCAACCAATGACTACGTTACGAGTTAGTATGGTTGTCTTCGTGTAGTTCATACCATTATTTACGTACTGATTCCTTTCTAAAAAACGCATGGCTAAAATAAAAAATGACTAAAATTATTGTTCTGTGAATAGATTGTTTGTTTGAAAACACCCTTGGAGCACTGGAATGTACCTGAAACCGAGAAAAACATTCTTAGTTAGTTTAATTTACAGGTAGTTGGCCTAGATAAAGTTTGACGTTAGAAATTAGTAGCATGTGCAGTTACACCAGTAAAAAATAATTTGACTGATGTTTGGATTTTTAGATACCACCTGAAGAGAGTGAGCATTTGAGCAATGGGGCGGGAGGGTGGTCCTTCGAATACTTGATACCATCCCCGCGGCATAGTGGCCAAGACGGTTAGGTAGAGAAGAAGAGAATTATGAAGAATCCTGGGACAAACTGAGGGGGCAAACTTTGCCGACAGGACTACAAGAAAGCAACTGTTCAGGGTCAAAGAAAACTATTCGTTTCGAGGGTGGCACAATGGACAGTGCACGAAGGTAAAGGGGTATAAAGTAAATAAATCATGAAGGTATCAATATACCGGCTGCGCCAATGTAATTTATTTGTTTTTGGAGCGAGGTAGGTAATTTAGAACACTTCTATTATTCTGTCACTGTAGTTTAATGACTGACAATACCATTACCTTGATTAATTTTGGGGAATAACGCCACGTTGGGCTTCCTCCTTCTTTAGTCATCATCATCAGAGTAGATATGATGGACACTGTACCAAACGTTGGCCAAAGATAGAGGAAACGCCACACGGCATATTACTCTAAAAATAAATCACGATAATTCTTTTTGCCATGAAAATCTCAAATCATAATTGACAATACCGATAAAAGTTGCAACTGGTATGGTGAACGAACTTCCAGCTTGGAACATGATCTGGATAGAACACGCTGCACTCAACAGGATGTTAATTGACATACTTGACTTACTTCAACCAGTGTTTCCTGACATTATTCGGAGTAAAAAATGTGAATCATATTTTGTCTCCGGTGACATTTTAGATGTTTTTCTTTATTTTTTAAACATAAAACATTAAAAATCAGAAGGTATTGTATAGTTTGGGTCGGGGTGAGGTTGGATGGTTACTCAGCTGAGTCACCAGTGACCACATGTTGTTTGTTTTTCAAAATAAAAACACCAAAAATGTTACCGGAGACAAAAATTTCATTAACATTTTTTTACTCCAAATAATGTCAGGTAAATTTGACTGTCCTGAAACGGGAATCCTTTCTAGTTGGACAGTCAAAATCATAAAATGTAATCAATATTATATAAAATAAATAAATAAAATAAAATAAATAAAATCACCGGTTAAAGTAATTCAAGTACGTCCCTTAACACCCTGTATAAAGGCTCATATACTGCTGTCTCACTCTAACACTATGAAAATCAACTTAGAGTCTTTAAAATGCCAAATCAAACAATGAATACCTGCTGTACAGTAGCTCCAGCAAGAAGATTCCCATTGCCAGGCCAAAGCAGCCCAGCAGCCATTCGAGGGCCGGCAGCACCTCTAGCAGACCCACGCTGACGAAGCTACTCCCCTTGCCGGAGCAGACGGGCTTCTTGGTGTAGAGACGCTGCACCTCGCGGGACTGGAGACCAGACTCTTGGAGACGACGCATCCTGATAACAAAATTATTAAAGATCTGGAATTATTTATTTATTTACGCCCTTTAAAAAAGCGATTACATCTATTTTTAATCGGTTTTTAAAACTTAATAAAAGAAAATATTCTGGTTTGACTGAGGATTGAACCACTCTACCCACCGAGCCAAATCCCAATTGGATAAAACCGACATTTAATACGTGTGTTAACTGCTGTAACATTGTCGAATTTCAGGGATGCGTGTATGTTAGCAAGCGTGTGCGTGATTCCACCAAAATCTGATACAATCAATTGTCATCGACAACTACCCTGTATGCTGAGATTAATCTCGATTGCGGTTAAGCATGTCTGGAAGTGAAATTCAAGCAAATTTAAACAGAGACCAAAAAGCTGTCTAATTTTTTTCACTCACTTTCATTCCATAGCCCAGGAAAAATTGATTATAGTTCTCGGAAATGTTTTGATTACACTCTGTCTGTATATATATCAGCTGTTAGCTATTTGCTTTCCATATTGAATGCGGGCTGCGAACTCAATGGGGTCGATGTAAGTTATTTAAAGCTGGTATATTGATCTGTTTGCAGGCTCAGAATATTTGAGAAACTGCATCGATTAATAAATTTCTTTGAGAATAATCAAAGCACCAAATCGCATCATAAAGTCAACTACCATGTTTCATCAAACATACTAATTTCAGTTGTCTGTGATGTATGTTATAAATGAATGAAATTATTCAAGGTAAATTAATTCAAATTTGCATTGAATTTTAGTGCCATTTTAAATTTTTTAACTGCTTGTGTTAAGCGAGCGCATTCCCAATATATACCGATTTATAACATATTCGTACAAACAGGTCTCCAACTCGTCTTGGAAGGAGTTTATAATTAAATGGCTCTTTTAAATTAATCAGGGATTTGTTTAATTTTTGATTTGGATAATGGTGACTCGGTAGTCGACCTAGCTAGTAGCTGGCTAATTGGAATCTGCAACAGTAAGTTTCTCTGAGAGCCTTCGCACTGGCCCTGGCGACTACTGGACACTGGCTCCATCTTGCGGACTTCCACTCAAGCTCTATGCACTGCCATCTGTGCGTGCATCTATAAAGCTCTTACCTCCCAACAGTCATCAACCATTTTCGGACTTCGGACCCTTCAAGATGTGCCCAGGAGATTGGTGAAGTCATCAAATCGGCAATGGATGGCTTCATACAATCGACTACTAAAGAAACTGGTGTGGGTTCAAAGCCGTGGTTCAGTCGACAATGCTCCGAAGCAGTTAGACGAAAAAACGCGACTTACCAAGCCTACAACACATCTCGAACGCCCGAAAGCAGATCAGCATACAACAAATCGGCAAAGGAATGCAAAAGAATCATTAATAGGTCAAAATTCGAACACGACCTGCAGATCAGCAAAAAGCTGGCTGCCTGCCCGCATGGCAGCAGAGCATTCTGGTCGCTTGCGGGCTCAATAGGTCGGAATTTTCGCAAACCCAGTTTGCCACCTCTTACCAGACCTGACGGCTCACTAGCAAACACCGCCACCGAAAAGGCTAACCTATTAGAGAAAATGTTTGCGGAAAACTCGACCCTCCATGACGGGGGTGCTGTTCCGCCGTCGGTTCCTCACTGCGGCTTCTATATGAAAAAGCTGAGGATCCGGCATCGGGATGTACTCCACGTTAAACGGAGGCTCGATGTTAACAAAGCTAGTGGACCTGATGGAATACCTGCCCTGGTATTGCAGAGGTGTGCTGCAGAAATAGTTCCAGTTTTGACAAAGCTCTTCAAAATGTCCCTGAAGTGTGGCACTGTGCCCTCTGGTTGGAAAAAAGCGGTTATTCACCCTATTCCAAAGAAAGGTGACCGCTCCAACCCGGCCAACTACCGCTCCATAGCGATCACATCAGTTCTGTCCAAAGTGATGGAACGTGTGATCAACGACAAACTGCTCACATACCTCGAGAAGAACAAAATTATCAACGACCGTCAATACGGGTTCCGGCGGAACCGCTCGTGCGGTGATATTCTCGCGTATGTGACGCATGTTTGGGGGCGGTGCCTGGAACGTCACGGTGAGACCCAAACGGTCGCACTAGACATATCCAAGGCCTTTGACCGGGTCTGGGACCGAGGACTTGTCAACAAATTGCCTTCTTACGGACTTCCCGCATCCCTGTGTACGTGGATTGCTGACTTTTTAAGGGATAGGTCGATTCAGGCGGTTGCTGACGGTTTCACCTCTTCCTCGCACTCCATAAATGCTGGCATCCCACAGGGATCGGTTGTGTCTCCGACTTTGTTTTTGTTGCACATCAATGACCTTTTGACATGTGCACCGATTCATTGCTACGCGGATGACAGTACAGTTCTTGATTGCTTTTTGTTTGGCAAGCCCCCAAAGGGCACACAAATTTCAACGGCTCGGAGGGCTTTGAAGCAGAGAATGGACGGTTATCTCGAGAGTATTTCCTCCTGGGGTAAAAATAATCTCGTCGAATTTGATGTTTCAAAGACCCAATCCTGTCTGATTACGTCTAAAAGGGATCCAAATGATAATCTAGTCTCCTTCAACAGAAGCAATCTTCCGAACAGGCCTTCCATTGATATGATTGGTGTAACTATAAGTGACCAGCTCAGGTACGGGGGCTCCATCGAAGCCAGAGTAAAGTTGGCCTCTCAGAAGCTGGGCGTACTATACAGGGCCCGCAGATACTTTAATAGTACACAACTGCTGACCCTGTACAAATCGCAAGTGCGCCCTACTGTCGAATTTGGCAGCCATCTCTGGTCCGGAGCCCCTAAATACCTGAAAAAAACCCTTGACTCTGTGCAGAAACGGGCGGTCCGTTTGATAGATTCCCCAATCTTAACAAACGGACTGCAGTATTTAGAGCACAGGCGTCAGGTAGGTATGCTGTCCTTGTTCTATCGGTATTACAATGGAAGATGCTCTGAGGAACTAGCGTCATTGATCCTTTCGGCACCGGTGCGTAGTCGGGATATACGCCAAACGCGCGCCCAACATTTGTACACGGTTGACATTTGTCACATGAGAACGGGTCGCTTCTACGATTCGTTCTTAAGTTCAACAGTTCAATATCTTCCTTTCAAACCATCTTTGAACACTTACTACGGGGAATGCGCTTTTTGGCATTTGAGCAATTTTCGTTTTCTCTACTTCCATTCTTCAGACCTTGTGCGGTCTGTTTGAATTTAGCGTGGGAGGTTCGAGTATTGTTTGCGCTTGTAATTACGCAATCCGCGGAATGTTAAACGTCCCACGGAATGAGCTCGTTATTCCATGTAGACTGGTGTTTCTCAACCAGGTTTTAAAGGGCTTATGGCACATGTCAGTGTTGTAATACCTACAGCAAACTTTTGGGGACCACAGTCAATTATTATCCGGTATGTAGGTACAGGAACAAAAATGTATGAAATAATCAAAAATATTTGTTTCGGTTTAATTTTGATAATCTTGTAAAATTCCACTGCACGCTTAACACGCAAAAATATATAAATAGCATTTGGTATCGACTTAATTACTAGAAGAAATAACTATTTACACGGTGAGAGATGGTCAAAGATGCATTAAAGTTTTTTTAATCAAAGTTAAGTTTGAAGGACATAAATAATTATTATTTACTACATGAATATGATAGCAATAGACACCAAAAACACTACTTCGAAACAACATAAAATATTTACAAAAAAAATAATTGACTACTCAAACTTAAAAGAAAAACTCCAAAAAATAAACTGGAATACAATATACCAAATAGATAATGTCGAGGAAGCCTGGAATACATTTACAAATACGCTGACGCAAGAAATAAATAATTACACTACAGTAACACATGTAAAACTTACACACAAAGCAAAAAAATTAAACTATGGATAACACAAGGAATATTAAACTGTATTCGTAAACGAGACAAAATTCACAAACAAATTAAACAAACACCGTATGACATGGAACAACTTAATTACAATAATTACTATAAAAGATATAGAAACATATGCATGAAAATTATTAGAGTAGCTAAGGAGTTGTACTACAAAGAAAAACTTAAAAAGCAAACAATTACCCAAAGGAAATATGGAGAATATTAAAGGAAGTTACATACAGACAAAAATACAAACAAAAAAATACTATCGAACATCTAAATATTAACTCGAAAAAAATAGATGCCAAAACAAATATAGAAATGATGGCAAACCACGTCAATAACTTTTTTGCAACTATAGGGAAAGTTTTAGCGAATCGTAAAAAACACAGCACAAACACCCCAACACAAACAAACTGATCAAACATCGATACCCAACCAACACAACACAGATTTATATTAAAAACAAGTTCGGAAATGGAAATTAACAAAATAATATTTATTATTTTGTTAATTTAATTTAATTTAATTAATGTATTTACATTAAAAAACCGGATTGCTCCTGGATTAGATGAGATAACAACGGATTGCATTAAAATAATAAAAAATGAAATATTAAAACCTTTAACACACCTAATCAACCTTAGCATAACACATGCCTGCTTTCCTAATACTAAAAAAGGACTGGTAATCCCTATGTATAAATCCGGAGATAAAACGGAAATAACTAACTATAGACCAATCACTTTGTTAAACTCTCTATCAAAGATTTTCGAAAGACTATTAAAAAACCAAATAATAAAATACCTGGAAGAAAACAAATTAATCTCGGACAAACAATATGGATTTAGAGAAAAAAGAAGCACAAAAGAAGCTTTAGCAAGTACAATAGATTATATACATAGCAACTTAGATCAAGGGTTTAAATGCATAGCGATGTATCTAGATTTGGTTAAAGCCTTTGATTCAATATGCCACAAAATACTTTTTAAAAAATTAGAAAATATGGGTATCAAAGACAAAAAACTACAACTATTAAAAAGTTACATGAGCGACAGAACACAACAAGTCAAAATTAATAACTATACAAGCAAACCACTGCCGATTACACACGGAGTTCCACAAGGAAGCATACTAGGGCCCGTTCTTTTCACAATTTACATAAATGAACTTTGCAGCATGGAAATAGATGGAGAAATAATTAGTTACGCAGACGACACAGTTTTACTATTTAAATCTAAGGATTGGAATAAGGTTTATAACATAGCGAATCTAGGAATCACGCAAGTGAAAAAATGGTTGGACTCAAATACACTCACACTAAACATATCAAAACCAAAATTCACAACGTACAGCATAACCAACACAGGACAGCCAAAAAACAATACAAACACCATAAAAATACACGAATGCATAAACACCAACATCTGCGATTGCCCCCCTCTAGAAAAAACAGAACAAATAAAGTATCTAGGAATCGTAATTGACCATAATCTTAGATGGACACATCAAATCAAACAAATCACAAGTAGACTCCTCAGAACAATACACATTTTCCTAAATATAAGAAACATATATAAAATAAAACAATTGAAAACAATATATTATGCACTATGCCAATCAATAATAGAATATGGAATAATTGCTTGGGGAGGAGCAACAAACGCAGCTATCGCTCAAATAGAAATCGCACAGAAAACGATATTAAAGGTAATACTCAAAAAACATAAACTAACCGACACAGACCAAATATTAAAAAGCTGTGACATACTTGATATACGCCAATTATATGTTAAAACTCTACTAAACTACATTTTCGACCAAAAAAACAATCCCCAACAAACACAAAATATCACTAATAGACCGGTCAGAAAAGCGTATAAAAAAAACATAAAAACTCCGACGGTAAACACTATCTTTGGACAAAGACACCATAAATACCACGCTATTAAAGCATTCAACAGTCTTCCACTTGAAACAAAAATTGAGGAAAATAAAAATAAATTCAAACACAAAATAAAAAAATGGATTAAAGAACAAAAAAGACAATATTTCCAAAATTCTATAACATAAGAGAATAAAACATATACACGCAACACAAAAAAATGTATAAGGCAAGCGGCACGCACTTTTAAAATTCACGTCGTTGACTCCTCAGATTGTACATTCTGTGGTCTAGAAGTGGGAACTTTAGATCACATATTTTTTGGTTGTCCCTCTCTAAACAAATATCCTCTCTTCTATCAAGCCTTATCTAAAATTGCCTCCCCTCCATTCAACATCTCATCTCTTCTAAGTCTGAACTCGACTCCAATTTTCATTATAATTTTGAAATTTGCCCATTTAAATAAAATTAATATTTAAATTCACCTTTCATTTCTCAATAATTTTAAATGATGGCCAAGAACACCCTTGAAGGGTGAAAGCCAGAAATAATGTTAAAAAAAAGCGGCACGCACAAGCACATAGATCATTGTAAGTGCCGATTTCCATTCTCTTCTAATGTTTTTATTTTGGTGGGAGAATTGGATTTTGATTTCTAATCTTTATTTTTGGTGTAAATTTATCTTTACTTTAATGTTGTTTTTTGTTTAAATGTATAAATTCGTATATTTTAAAATGGGGGTCTCAGCACGGGTGAACAACCCAGTGAGGCCAACGTTGCTGAATTGAAATGTGAAGTACTGTAGAGTAATGTATCAATAAAAAAAAAAAAAATAAATAAATAAAAAAATATATATATTATACTTTAGATATTTAAGTTTAAAAAGGTGTTGTTTTTTTAAAGAGCCTTTCCATGCAGCGGAATTAGACAAGTTTACCGTCATTTTAAATATTGTAACTGATTGTGTGAAGAATTTAGACAAGCGTAAGTATTTGCCGCCCCGGAACCATTTATTGGAAAACCAACACCTCTGCCATAGATATAGATCAGCCCAAGTGGTGCGTCACGTTTGGTGACTTAGCAGGGGTGGATACATTGGGTGAGGTTTGTCCGGGTCTTGGCGAAAGATGCATGGATGGCAGGATAGGGAGAGACTCGTTGAAGGAGACCTTATGACCTCTTCAGCAGGACTCTCTTAGAACATCGCCATGTATTGCAGTTGGAGGGATGAATTCATACGTCTGTCATTCCTGGACAAACTGATCCCTAGATTCATTCCCACCCCTCACAGCGTTTTCCTTCCCAGAAATTTCTCTCCTGCGTTTCCTTAAAAAGATCCTCCCAACTGTATCCCCTCAGATGACATAGGCCTTGAGAGAAATTATTTCCTTAAAACAACGTTCAACGTTTTGACAAGCTGTGGTGTAAGCTGAGTATACTATCGGAGGAATTAGTTTCTTCTGGTGAATAGTGATTAAATGGAGTAGATTGCTCAGCAGATGAATTCTATCTAGTTACACAGTGTTCCTACCTAACCTAGTGCCTTCCCGCTTCATCCGAACGGGGGAGCTGCCGTAACGAGGTTAAAACAAGGAATGTTACAGAAGGTAAATTCTGGAAAGGAATTCTATAATAAACAATTTACTAACTGTCTCAATCAATCCATTATTTGACTTGATGGTTAATGGTGGTTGAATGATGCCAGATATTCCTCCCTAGGACTATGAAAACATTTCTCCACATATAAGTAAATCTTCTGGGAAAATCACTTAAAAATAACTTAATCTATAAACATACATCTATACAAATAAAAATGTTAATGTTCGTTTGTTCAAAATATTTAATTTTCGTAAATTCTTCACTGATTGCTTTGAAATTTTGACACCACGTTTCATTCGTATACGCATGTTTTTATATAACTATATTATATAGATGTCACCTGTGATAGGTAAAAACACGTTTTTCTTGAAAAATAACCCCATTTGTTGAACGTAAAAGCAACACGCGATATTGTTTCTCTAACTGCAGATAGACGGAGCCACAGGAAAGCGTGGCGGGGTACAGCTAGTTTTTAGTAAATAAGTAAGCACACTATTTGACAAGATGGTACAATTTGAAAAAAAATCAGCATTTGTAAAACAAAAGTACTTAAAAAAATTACAGAGAACAATCGCACTGCGAGTAGGACTCATTTTCCTCTCGGTAACGATGTACGTAAATTTTTGATAACCCTCTGATAGGCAATGTACTTTTACCCCTTTGTATGGACAATGTGGCCTGGCCAGGCCATAGTACCAACGATAGCAAGTCCTTTTTTCAATCAGAATTCTGGCCAAGTTGTGTCGTAACAAAGTTATCACATTATACACTTCGGCCGGTATAGCGATACTTGTCAAATAAATCCAACACCACTCGTGAACCTTGATTCACTTAACTATCAGCATCTGGAAGTTTTCCGGTGTAAATTAGTCGTCTGAGCGGGTAGTTGGTATCAGAAACGCAGACCCACCAGACCTTGATGCCATATGCGATGGCCTATTCAAGCCATGAGGTACAGTCTTTGAAGATTTTTTCTTAATTTTTTTGACTCAATAAAAAAGGAAACGAAAAAAAAATTCAAAATGGCCTAGTCAGGCCAGATTGCCCATCGGAAGGTTAACAAGTTGGCCAAGGGAGGGAAAATAATATGAAATTCCCGCCCATTCCCGAGCGCTAGCGATGAGCATTGTTTTTTTATGGGACTAGGAGCACCTGTGTAACGCGGTATGTTTTTTCTTTTCAACTTTTCTACAAATCTTATAAAAATACTGGGGTACTCCAGTTCAAATTTGCACGACATCATAAAATTCGTATTTTCATCATATTTCTTCTAAACGTCTAAACTCTAAACACCAAGTAATCTATCTATCTATCTATACAGGGTGTATCGGCACTAACCCGACAAATTTTAACCAGCTATTCCTTAGCACATTTGGAGTAAAAAATGTTATGGGCACTTTGCTGTCCGGTAGCATTTTTTTTTCATTGCTCTTCGTCCACGGATGTTGTCAAAATTTATTAATTATTATCATAGTTTTTGTCCGTCAGATATCTGTGAAAAAAATTATTTTCTGTATATCAATACAACATGGTTTTTAATATTATTTTCAGCCTTATTTGATGATTCAATCGCGTTGCTAAGCAAATTCACACTGTGAGTTGTAAGCACGAAGTTTTTTTGTGATCTGTTATCCCATTTTATTTTATTATTTACGAGTAGAGAGGAAAATCCGGGATGTTACTATGCGACGAGTGAGGGTCCGAAGGTGAAGAAAGTTGTAAGATTGATGGCACGAAGTGGGGTAGTTATAATATGGGGGAGGTATATTTTCGGAGTGGTAACCCTTATCACAAGAGGCTTAGCGTGCATCTGTCAGGCCTGAGCCTGCTGGTTCATCTTAGTGATGCTGTACATATTAATACAAAGGGATAAAGAAAAACACTCTTATGCAAGAATTCGCTGAAGAGGTTGACTGAATCGTACTGAGGGCGTGACCGTGCGCCAGAAGTGGGCTAAATTTTCCCCACTTCTGGGGAAAATGAACACTTTTTCATATTGAAGCCAACAATACCAATGCAGCCAAAAACTCAGTAATAACTTACACCCACTACGAAAAATTACTACATTTAGACATCTTTCATGATTCCTTTCTAACATACAAAACTAACTTATTTAATTTCTTAGCGTGACATATTTCAAAAATATTTTTTATTTATTTATTTTCGGGAAATCGACAGTTTAAATTTAATCAGTTTGTACAAAAGTATTATATAGTAAAATAAAACAAATTATGGATTTCCTCCTTGTGACTTTACCTCTACTGAGACAGCATAATATGGAATAAATTATTTAAATTTGTGAGAAAGGAATATGAATTAAAAATTTTATACAAAACAACAGATTATATAAAACCAAACATTTACAAAACAATACATTTATAGCCTTCACTTTTCACTTCATTTTTCGAACCTTCTATGTATTAACAGTCAATTATAATTCGTGAGCATATATTATAATTCTTGATATCAATTTATTTTTTCTCTCCACACACTTTCTTCCTTTTTGTAACAATATCAGGCGAAATCACGTAATGATATTTTATCTACATACGTAATAGGTGCTACAACTATGTAATAACAAAAAATATCCTTAACTGTATCTTATTGTACGTCTAGTGTATGTTTTAACAAATAAATAACATATCGAAAATCTTTCGTGGACAGAAAATTAATTCACTTGGCCCGAAAGGGCCCCAAAAGTCGGAAAGTCTTGCAAATTGAGGAAAAACCGTTTTCTTTAAAATTAGCGTAGGCACTCATAGATCCCACTTCCAAGGTTAATTAAGTGGTCCGTTAAAATGTTTGAAGAGAAAAATATCTAAAATAAATCATGTGTGCAATTTGATGATTTTGTAAAATAATTTGACAGACTGGGTTTTAGTCTCTCGCATAAAAAAGTTGCATAGAGTTACCTGCTTTTAGAATAATTATCCATTGTATATTGTATTTAATAAACAATAAAAGTAATGAATATTGTGCAAAAGTGAATTTAAAAATATCGGAAGCATCTAAATAGCATTATTTATAATATCAGACCACGGAAATGAATTTTAGCGCAACTGAACCGTGATCATTGGTAGCGGGCATCTAGTTTTGTGCCTCCGGGAAACATAGATTGCAGGGGCGGATTTAGATATCCACAAACTTTATTCGATATTTGAAAAAATATCTTTAAAGAATATAAAAAAATAGAAAAAATAATCGGTAAAAAAATTACCAATAATGTTGAATTTCCGAATAACATTAATAATTTAAGTTAACTTTGAATAATTGATAATAGCGATGAAGCGTTAAAGGTAGGCCGTAAATTTTTCAACTTCTACCACAGTGTAAAGTAGGCGATTTTACTTGACGATAACGTAAAAGTAATATAAAAGTAACGTTAAATAAATTATTCGACCTTACAACTAGATTATATATCTAAAATAAAAGTAATTGATATATGAAATGAATTGTTGAAATATTAAGTATGATTATTGGTGCTTATTTACTTGATTGTGCTTATTAATTATGATTGATTGGTGCTTATTAACTTGATATCGATATTAGAAAAAATATATATATAAATCGAGGGGTACCCAAAAGTAACCGAACTAATTTTGGAGTCTCAGTTTTTGTAGTACCGGGTTCTGCTGGTAGGACCGTGTACAGCTACCTTCCCCAGTCAGTATGCCAAGCACTGCGATGAAGAAGTAGTCCTTTCAGCTGGTTTGAATTTTTGGTTACAGTTGTTTTGTCTGCTCGTCGTTTTTGTGATGGCTGATTTTCGTGAAAGTGCACGGCGTGAAGTTTTGAAAACTGGCACAGAATCTCTTTTAAGTGTTAAAAACGGCCTACAAGGATGATGCTATGGAAAAACTTAAATTTGAGAACCACAATTGTGTGTGGTTCTGAAATGGAGAACAAACTTTGAATGGACGACTCTTTCCACATCGAAAGAACAAATGTTTTGATGTTTGATCTCACTTCTCTTGATCTCTGAGCTTTTTTGGGTGGAATTTTGTTTGGTGGAAGTCTTAAATTGAATTGATTGTTGCTTTGTTTCTGGGTCTTTTCCATACTTCTTCAATTTGTCACCTGTGATGACCTTGGAAAAAAAGTTTGGGTCATTACGAAACTGTTCACGATAATCTGCCATGGTAAAAACAACGACGAGTACACCAAACAAGTGTCACCAAAAAAAATTACACCAGCCAAAAGGTCTACTTCTCCAGCACAGTGTTTGTTATACTGAATGGGGACCTACACGGTCCTACGAGCAAAACCCGATGCTACAAAAAAAGCCTCCCATATTAAGTACGCATATGTGCTACTTTATTTATTTGTGTTTTAAATTATGATATATGTAGGTGTAGACCAATAAATAATTTAATTTCGCATGATTTTAATGGCAACGATGGCATTTTTGAGTTACCAAATTTACGAAAGAAACAATCTTGCCCTTTCTGCTTGTTGATAGAATGAAAAACGAAATAAAAAATTAAATATTAAAAAAAAACCGTTTTTCGAGTTGAAATTTTGGCTAATGGAAATAATTTAAAATTAATAACTTTGTGTTCCAACGTAAATCGGTCATTTGTAATTTTAATTTGCCAAAAATACAAATTATAAAAAATGCCTTTTTATGTGTATTGTCAAAAGATTTTTTTTAAAAATATTTATTACAAATATGATGAAAATCTAAAATAATGAAAAATTGAATTCTTTATTGGCTGAAATTTCGTAATTTAAAACACAAATAAATAAAGTGGCACATATCCGAACGAGACATTTGCAATTCCTTTTGATTAAAAAAAATATGTTTGATTTGAACCCATATCACCTGAGCCGGAAGCAGGTGCATTTGTCAACTTACCGACTAATCGGTCCTTGAAAGGTATTTTTAATCTAAGCCCTAGTGCGTGAATAGGGAACAGGGATAAATCCACTCCTGGTAACGGGTTGCCCAGACCGTTAGTAACGTGTTGTCTGATATTGGCAGGATATATTGCGGAAGTGTACAGCATAGGACAGGACACAGGACGTCTTTCCTGCACGATGTAGAATGTAGACTACGGGGTATCATTTACAACACAGTTTCTAGTTACCACGTAGTCGTATTTACCACATAGTTTCTTGTTACCACATGATAGTATTTACCACATAGTTTCTACGGAGATCTAAAACCATATGGATAAAGTTAGTCTTACACATTGTTAAAACTATGGTACTAATGGAAAATTGATCATCATTTAATTATCTTACACTCCGATAAAACAGTAAAAATACGAGTAGGGAATAATCGTTTACTTTTATAAAGCTGATTTTTATATATTTTTTATATTACTTCATTAACTTAAAATATTAATTCCTATTATTTTTATAAAACATGCTTAAAGGTAAACGTAACGTACGGTATAATCTGCGCATTCATAGATGGCGTTAATTTAATTATTTTATTTATTTATTTATTTATTTATGTCTATTCTTGAATACACGTTTTACAAATTATTACAGTGGTTTATATTGCAGTACAGAGAAAAAAAAGTACAGAAAAAAGGTATAAAAAATGAAGAAAAAAGGTATAAAAAATGAAGAACATAGGTTGATTTAGGTAAAACTGTGTGTGTGTGTGATATTATATGTAACGTGAGCACCTCACTAGGAGAACCTGTGCTGAGGTGTTAACGTGTTTGTGGTTAAGGGTGACAGGTATTTATGTGTTGTGGTAGAAAGTTATTATTATTTTTTTTTTTCACAGACATATATTGAAACATGAAAACACACTTTTATATGTGAGTGTATGAATTTGTGGATAATTCTTGATGAACGTGTATAATATTAAATTATACTTGTTATATTTTGGTTATGTTTGGTTTGGAATTATAATCTTTTGAATAAAGTGAATATCTTGATTTTTTATCCAGGCTATGATATGTTTTTTGAGAAAGTTTGTAGATGTGTTTGTAGTCAATAATTGTTTCAAAGTAATGGGCATACTGTTAAAAAGTTTGGTTGCGTAGTATTGAAAGTGTCTTTGACCGTGTGTGGTGTGTGTTATTGGAATGTTCAGTGTTTTATTTGTTGAGGACCTGGTTTTTATTATGGCTTTTGCTTGATTTGTAATATGAAGATTATTATGGATGAGGTGTAGGAGAGCAGTTTTGGCGTAAAGTTGTCTTATTGACATGACGGCTAGTGTTTTGAAGATTTTGGTTGAGTCTGTGTAGAATGGTACTTGCAGTATGAGTTTTATTATTGCCTTTTGAACTTTTTGAATTGGGTCAATTGTTGTGTTTGTAGCGCTTTCCCAAGCTAATATTCCATAAGTGGCAATGGATTGACACAGTGCAAAATATATTGATCTGAGTATTGTTAGTGGGAAAATGTTTTTAATGGATTTTATTAGGTGTAAGACTCGTTTTAGTTTATTGGTAATAAAAGTAATGTGGTCAGTCCATTGTAAGTATGCATCAATAATAACTCCTAGGTACTTTATTTGTTTAACCCTTTCAATGTGTTCGCATTGGCAATTGGATGATGTTTGTTTACATTCATGCAAAAACAAGTCCAAGTTAGACGGAGGTTGACCTCTTTGTGTAATACTGTGTGTGATATATTTTGTTTTGACTGTGTTAACGGTAAGAGTATTTCTGTTTAGCCATTTTATGACAATAGACAAACTTTTTTCAGCTGTTATGAATAAATCTTTCCATGTGGCTGCTTGACACAGAAGAACTGTATCATCAGCGAAGGTCACGAGTTTACCATCAATTTCAATGTCACATAATTCGTTTATGTATATGAGGAATATTAATGGACCAAGGACACTCCCCTGTGGGACTCCGTATGTGATTAAGAGTGGTTCACTTGTCTTGTTATCAATTTTAACTTGTTGTGTTCTGTCAGACATGAAACTTTTCATTAATTCAAATTCTACTCCATTTATGCCAATGTTTTTTAGCTTCTTGAAAAGTTTTTTGTGCGAAATTGTATCGAAGGCTTTAGATAAGTCTAAATAGATTGAAATAACTTCTTTTTTTGCATCTAAATTATGTGTAATAAACTCGGTTACAGTGGCAATTGCGTTTTCTGTGTTCCTATTTTTTCTAAAGCCATGTTGGTTAACTGAGAGTATTTGCATGTTTTCCAGATATTGTTGCAGCTGTTCTTTTATTGCTTTTTCAAGAATTTTTGACAATGTGTTTAATAGTGTAATGGGTCGAAAGTTGTTTACATTATTTTTAGGTCCTGATTTATGAATAGGAATAACCAAACCTTTTTTTAGGATGCTCGGAAAAATTCCTTCTTTCAGGCTAAGATTAATAACGTATGTTAGTGGAGTAAGTAGTTGTTGGCTTAGTGTAATTATTGTTATCTAAATAAACTTTGCAAGTTAAACTTATTAAGACGATTAACTATATGAATACGAATAAATAGTATTGTCCGTATTCATTATTTAAGGAATGACATACAAATACAATATTGTATTGAATAATCCAGCGAGTAGGTAGATGCGCCGATGCTTCGCTAGTAGGTTCTAATATGATGCGTTTTGCATGGACGAACATTCCAAAATATTATAGTAACGCACCGCTACAACCGTTTTCGGTTCTCGAAAATGCCGTTTTGAATGCCGGGCGATGTTTTAAAATCTACAATATTCATTTTCCCATTCCGCATGAAGTTCTTGCTACTTTTGGTTTTTATTTTGTCCAAGTTGCTTAGTTTCATGTTAACACACGGAGGAGAAACGTCAATCGTCAAATTTATTCTAACTTATTTTCGCGCTTTCGTAGTATTAGTAAGTCAAGCTGAAGCTTTTTTTTAAATGCGATTATTAAAAAATAATAATTCACGGTTTATTTATTATAGCACTTAAAATAATTTATCTGTTATCATAATAAGTAAAATATTAACTCATCAATATTATTTTAACAAAGTTTTTACTTTTTTTTTTTTTTTTTTTGGTTTTAGGCATTTCACCCTGAAAAGAGTGCTTTGTGCCGGTAACAGTTAAAGTGGATAAAAAAATTCGGTAATTATATGTATTGGGAGAATAATAAAACAAATTAAATATTGGACTAATTTAGATCACTAAAACAAATTAAATGTTGAATTCATTTAGGTTAATAAACTTATATAAAGCTGTATGAACACGAGAATTGTTAAGAGATAAAAGGTATGAAATGTTAAGGGGGGACTGGTGTGTGATTTTAATAAGCCGGCGGTATATGTTCTTGAAAGATGAATGGTTTTTACAGTTAAAGAAAACGTGGTCGAGGGTTTCCTCTTCCACACCGCACTGGCAGACCGGATCATCCAAAACTCTAATTCTAGCCAAGTGAGATGCAATTGAACAGTGACCAATTCTCATTCTCAAAATACATGAAATGAATCGTTTTGAAAGTTTTTTACCGTGAAACCATGGCTTAGCAGGGATATGGTTTTGAATTCCAGCATAGAAAGATCCAGTTCTTATTTTGGAGACTGCCCAATTTTCTTCCCAGGCACAAGTCATGTTGGATTTAAGAATCGGGAAGACATCGGAGATAGGAATTCTAAAATTTAGTGGGATAGTTCCGGAATCTGAACCAGATTTGGCGAGAGAATCGGCCATCTCATTACCCTCTATACCCAAATGGGCAGGGACCCAGGCCAATATCGTCTCAAACCCAGATTCACTTAGAGAATTGAGAAGATTTTTTATTTTACATATAATACTGTCTTCCGGATAACATAGAATATTTGACATAATTTTAGTTAGAGCACTTAGCGAATCAGTACATAGTAAGGCTCGATGAATGTTGAGAACCTGGATTTGATTTAGCGCTTGTTCAATTGCAAAGCATTCAGCTGTAAATATGGAGACTTCTTTCGGTAATTTATAAGTGAGATTGATGTTGAATTCTGGACTATATATCGATGCTCCACAACTTTTATTTTCAAATTTGGAACCATCTGTGTAAAGGATGGAAAATCCAGGGAATTTTGAAGCCACAATGCTTTTAAAACAGTCATCCACATTTTGAAATTTATTTGGGGAAGATAAAATATTCTTCCGAAAGTCTGATGTTATTGTGTTTGGCATAAAAGTGATTGCCTTAAATGGAATATTGTATATAGGGAGATTGGGAACTTCTTGAAGATATTGGAGTGAAGATGACAGAGAATTATAGAGATGAAAACTTTTAATTAGGAGAGGAAAACATTTTTTTTCTCTCAATCTTTTGTTAGAATTCAAATTAACACTTAACCGATTAAGACTTTGTTTAATAGGATGATGTGATAACGATAAAGCCTTGAAAATATATTTATTGGCAAGGAATTGCCTTCTGAAATATAATGGAGGCTCCCCACATTCCACCTGAAGCGCATTAATTGGAGAAGACTTCATAGCTCCAATAATCATTCTGAGGGCTTTTGATTGAATTCTTTCCATTTTCTTATCTAAATATTTAGGGAGGGGGTCAAAAAGGAATGTGCCATAATCCAAGTGGCTCCGAACTAGGGAATTATACATTAATTTAAGAGTGGTAGGATGAGATCCCCACCATACTCTGGAAACTGCTCGCATCATATTAAGTCCCTTTTCACACTTTGTAGAAATTATCTGAATGTGTGGAAGCCAGGATAATTTATGGTTCAAAAGAAGACCAAGGAATTTGATTTGAGTAGCGGTTGGTAGAGGCACATTATCAAAAGAGATTGAGAAGTGGGGAATTTTTCTTTTGCGCGTGAAAGCCACGACCCTTGTTTTAGATGCCGCCAGGTTCATCCCATTCATTGACAACCAGCTTTTAATATATTGTAAAGCCAAATTCATTTCCTTAGCTGCAAGAATAATATTTTTATGTAACAAATATATAAGGATATCATCCGCAAAGTAAAGTCGCTTGATAGAAAAAGGAATGACTGAGTCTAGGTCGCTCATATAAATATTAAACAACAGAGGACTGATAACAGAACCCTGAGGTAAACCTCTCCATAGTTTGCGCCTTAAGCATTTAGAGGAAGACTCAATAATAATGGACCTATCTGTGAGCAAATTAATAATAAATTGGACCAATTTCGGGGGGATTTGTTTTTTAATTAGCTTCTCTTTCAAAACATTCAGTAAAACATCATCGTAAGATGATGAAAGGTCAAGGAATGTGGCCAATGTATAAGAATTTAGGGATTGAGAAACTCGGATATCAGTTGTGAACAAACTTAAATTATCCATTGTAGATTTCTTTTTCCGAAAACCATACTGATTTGGTGAGATAATATCTTGACTTTCAACAAACCACTCTAGTCTGTTTTTTATTAAACGCTCCGCTACTTTCATCAAACATGATGAAAGAGCAATAGGCCGATAAGACGAAATTTCAGATGGATTTTTTCCAGGTTTTAAAATAGGAATGATTTTTTGAGTTTTCCAATCATCCGGAATTAGTCCTGTTTCAAACATATTATTAACAAGAGATAAGAAATATTCAACCGCCATATCAGAAAATGATTTAATGAAACTATAAAATATTCCATCGGGACCCGGAGCAGAGTCAGAAAGGGCTCTTATCACTCGTTTCATCTCATCAATGGAGAAAGGAGCATCTAGCCAGTTAGAGTGGGATGGATACGGCTTAATAGAAGGCATTTCTTCACATCCGGCAACTGATGGGGGGGCTATTTTATCCGCAAATCCTATAAGAATTTCTTCTGATATATGTTTGATTCTCGGCGGAGAATACGATGATCCGAATTTTTTTAAGCTAGACCAAACTGAAGACTGGGGAGTTTCCGGAGACAAGTTCTCACAGAACTTCCGCCATCCAGCGCGCTTCTTATTTTTCAAAATTCGTTTGGTTTCTGCCTGGGCTTTTTTAACTGATAAAAAATTTTCTAGTGACATGCACTTACGAAAAGAGGAAATTGCTTTTTTTCGAGAGTTGACGGAGCGAGTGCATTCCTCGTCCCACCACGGAGTAGAGTGTTTTATTTTAATATTCGCATTGCGTTTCGGGATGGATTTTTCTGCTGCATTTATAACCATATAAGGAAACGTCTCACATTGCATTCTGATGTCTCCCGGGGACGATTTTGTTAAATTAATAAGGTTATCTAGTTCAGAAGAGAAAGTGCTCCAATTCGCATCTTTCGTTCTAAATTTGAGATTATTTTTAACTGGGGGGGAATAAGTGTTGAATTGATGGTGGAAGCGGATTATAATTGGGAAATGATCACTAGAGAGGGGATCGTTTAGGATGTCCCAAGAGCATTTAGATGCTAACGAATACGAACAAAGAGATATATCAACAGCACTTTTCCGTTGATGAGGGGGGGTGAATCTGGTTGGAGATCCGTCATTTAAAAAACATAGGTTATGGGTATCAATAAAATTTAAAAGATTGCGGCCAGAACGATTTGTTATTTCGCTACCCCAAGAAGGGGAATGTGCATTAAAATCTCCAAGGATCATATAAGGTGAACAAATCTGGGTTAATATTGGTGCCCATTCATTTTCAATAAAAGTCGTAGAGGGAGGAATATATATTGACAATATTGTGATATCAGATAAGACAGCTGCTATTATCTGGATATCGTCGGAGGGAGTATGAATATTAATTTGTTTAAACGGGATAGAATTATGGATTATCAGAGCCGTGCCGCCTTTACCATCCGGTCTGTCGTGTCTGAGACAATAATAACCTGGAATTCTTAAATGAAAGGAGGGTTTTAACTACGTTTCAGAAATGGCGGCTACTGAAACGTCGTGTTCGTCGAGTAATTGAATTAGGTCAGATTTGTTAGCGAAGAGGCTTCTACTGTTCCACTGAAGAATTTTGTTCAGTTTCGGAGCCATTGGGGAGGCAAGATAATAAAGATTTAATGAAATCGGCAGCGTTGGACGGTACAGTATTGTTGTTTGTGAGGATAGAAATTAAAAGGGTAATTAATGTTTGTATAAAAGAATTATTATTCATTATTTCGGGGAGAGCAGGAGGGGAAGTATTGCCATTAATGGCACACCCATTGGGCGTCTGGGATTTGGCATTCCCATTCGGGCTGGCCAAAATATTATTCAATTGTTTTTTATCAAGGTAAGGTGTATATTTTGGGTTGGGTTTGACTGGCTTGAGAATGGTTTCTCTGTGAGAAGATGACGTTGAATTTAAAAAGGTGGTTGTTTGGAAAGGAGCTGAGGACGATGTCATCTCTGCGAATGATTTTTTCGCAGGAGAGATTAACTTTGAGGCCTGGAAGTACGAAATGTTGTCGGTAGCCATTTTATGTTTTATATTCTTCTGTCTTGTTAATTCCGGACAGGCTAGACTGACCGCGGTATGTGCACCCGAACAGTTAATGCAAATGGGATCATTGGAAGATTTCGGACATTGATCAAATGGGTGACCTTCTCCGCAATAGTAACAACGTGGGGGGGAGCGGCATACGGATTTCGAATGTCCGAACCGGCAGCAATTGAAACATTGAATTTTTGGAAATTTATAAACTTCGACGGGAAGCGAGGTATAATAAATTAACACACGAGGCGGTAGGGATTGTCCCTCAAATGTAACAACAACAGACTGGGAAGGTTTCCAAATCGTGTTTCCATCAGTAGAATCCTTGTAGTTCAGTCGTCGTGCTTTTAATACTTTCGGGGTTCCATGAGAATTATTCAAAGCATCAACAATTTCAGCCTCTGGGATATCCGCGGAAATTCCTCGCACAAGACCCATTCTCGAAAGGTTAAATGTAGGGATAAACGATTTATATTTATGATTTGAGAGCGAGTCAATTTTTTTTACAAATCCATTTGCGGAAGCGGCAGTGTTAAACTCGATAGATAATTTATATCGCCCTTCCGGTTTAATTGAACCGTTAACAATACCAAGGTTTTTATTTTTTGAGTCAAATACGAATTTTCCAAAATCTATAGGATGAATAAGTTTTCCCTGTTCAGCTCTCTGAACACTAACGATAAATGGACCGGAAGCTGAAGCAGGATAAAGTAAGTCAGTACTTTTTGCATTATTGCTAGTTAAAGTACTTGGCTGGATGTTACTATTTGTGTTAAGGTCGTTAGAGGTTGAGGTTTGTTGAATCGGTGGCATAGATTTAACTTTCAATGGAATGTGAAGGCTACGCGATGGTCGTCGTTTTCGAGATGGGAGCGTAACAGAAACCTGGCTCGTATTAGATTCCGAATCAGAAAAATCCAATATCGACCCTGGGTCGGGAGGCCTATCCTCGTGTTCCTCCATTATATAAAAAAACTTAAATTAAACTGAAAAAATAATACGCAGTCTATTTCATTGACTGTACAAACAAAAGCCGTAAGCAGGAATGCAAACAAATAGGTATACGATAAACAAAATTAAATAAAATGTAACAATAATCTCTTATCTGTACGCGGCGCAGGAACGGGCGAATGGCACTATGCAATAGTAAGGTACACACAACCACTGTTGACCGCGGCTCGAATCGGACTCTCTTTGAAGTTTTTACTTTGATATCATTTTATTGTCTATGAAAGTGGGTTACTTACGATTGTCAACTGAATAAACCACTTAGCTGATCGGAGGCTCAGATTGATCGATCTAAATGTTGGGAACAACGGCCGTAATTCTCTGTCAGTTTGATCGGAGGAAAAATGTTTAACCGAACCTCTGGGTAGAAAGCCAAGAAAAAGCATTATATATCTTAACTGTGCAGGCCTTTCTGTGTGTCAAAATATTGATTCATCATAATATATATCCGACTGAGTAGAAGAGGAACGTGGAACATGAGCGCAACATTAGGTTCACAGAGGCACGAAGGCACGCTTATTCAAAAACATACCAATAAATACCGACAGCGAGCCCAAGAATATAACGTGCCCAAAATATTCAACATTTTACCGAGTAATATAAAAAATTGTGAATACTAAATAGATTCAGATATATGCTGAGATTATGGCTCCTTAGTAGAGTACTTTATACTAGCCATCACTATCAATCAATATTTGTTATTCATTAGCATGTACATTTAGTATTATTTTAGATTATGTGGGTCAATAATAAGAGTGTGTATGTTTATTTTTTTTATTTTAAACTTCCGATTTAGTTGTCCGGGTTAAATCTTCCCCAAAGGAAAAACTTAACCCTTCCACTCACTTTTCCACAAATGATCATCTAGTCAATCAACATTATGTAAGTGCATTATACAAGCAAAATAAATACAAAACAATACAAGAACAACACGTCAACTCACCAGAGATCAAATGGGAAAATAATTCACCGACTCCAGATATTTTCATATCAGAGGGTTCGGCTCGGTAGAACTTCTAACAGGGCCTATAAATCCTACTGATCCCTCAACATAAATATTTAAAAAATCTTTTGTTATCCTACATGTATTCAAAATGACCGACTTTTGCATCTTTATATATAATTTTTTTGATAGATCTAATACGCCTAAATTTTTAATTAGAGAGCTAGGTATAATGCCAGTAGCCGAAATAACGAATGGTAATATTTTTATAGTCTGAGAATGCCAACTTCTTTTTATTTCATTTCCTAAATCTGTGTATTTTCTTATTTTTTCACTAACAGATTTTTGAATATTACAGGAATTTGGAATAGCGACATCAATGATATAAGTTATTTTTTTAATTTTGTCATGTAAAACTATATCGGGTCTATTATGACTAATAGCTCGGTCTGTTAGTATAGTTTTATCATAATATATTTTATAAAACTCGTTTTCTAAAAATGAATTTGGTTCGTATTCATAATATGGTACTACATTACGGCAGTCAATCAAGTTATGTTTAATTACCAAATTTTGGTGAATTATTTTTAAAACTTGATTGTGCCTAAATGTATACTCGGACGGTGCTAATATAGAACATCCCGATATAATATGTTCTATAGTTTCCGGAAAAGCCAAACATTTTCTACATAAATCATCAATTTGATTTGTATCTTTGATTATATGCTTTCTATAATTTTTAGTATTAATGACTCTATCCTGAATGGCAAGCATAAATCCTTCTATTTCTGCGCTCAACTCTCCAATACTCAACCATTTGTTTGACGAAATTTTGTCAACATACGTTTGGTTGAGATAATTGAAGTGTTTTGCGTGTAAAATTTTATTTGACCAGGAATCTAATAATTCCTGGTTGGGATTAATAAAAATGTTGGCATTCTCATCGTATAAATTTAAAGGTGTTATATTTATATCTGCCTTGCAAATTATTTTGTGCATTTCTGAGCTATGAGCTTTCCTATGGAAAAAAGTTCTTAGCATTTCTACCTGATTATGTTTCAAAGAAGTTATTTTGACTATACCTCTACCCCCTAAATTTCTAGGTAAATTAACTCGTTCTATAGCTGAATTTGGATGATGGCAATTAAACTTTGTTAGCGTAGTTCTAATTAATCTTTCTAAGTTATCTAAATCTGTATTAGACCATTTAATTATGCCAAATGAGTACGTTAATAGAGGTATTGCCCAAGTATTTATTGCTTTTACTAAATTTTTAGCAGATAGATTGCATTTTAAAATTTTCCTGATCCTAGTTTGAAATTTAATCCTAATATCATTTTTAATACTACTATGGTCTAATCTAGTTGATTGTGGGTATCCTAAATACTTATAAACCTCATCCCTTTTCATACTAGTAATTTGGAAATTTCTAAATATACTCTCGTCCTCATCTACAATTTTGCCTTTCCCTATATGAATCGTTCTACATTTATCTAAACCAAAAGTCATTTTGATATCATCTGAAAAGTTTTTAACTACCTCGATCATTTTCTCTAAATTTTGTTCAGAATTCGAAAATAATTTTATGTCATCCAAATATAATAAATGCGAAATTGTACTACTCTCCCTTGTATTACCCTTAACTTTTATTCCAAACTTGCTTTTAATTAAAATTTTAGATAGAGGATTCAATGCTAAGCAAAACCAAAGAGGACTCAATGAGTCTCCTTGAAAAATTCCTCTTTTAATTGAAATGCCCGGTATTACTATTTTCTTACCTTTTAAATTGATAAGATTTATACCTGTAACTTACACCGCTTGGAGAAAGTACAAAGAAAATTTCTTCGATACGTTCAATTCAAATTGAGACAGCCTGTAATTGATATCTGCTATAATACATTAATGTCTGGTCTAAATCTACCACTTCTTTCTACCCGGCGAACTATTAATGACATTCTTATACTTTTTAAATTACTGAACAATCTCATAGACTGCCCTCAAATGTTAAGTGTTATAAATTTTCGTGTCCCTGTTAAATCAACTCGACTCCACCATCTTTTCCACAGTGACAATCATAGCACTAACTATTTGTATCATTCACCGTTGGCGCGTTTTCACCGCACTGCCAACACGTATACAGACCTTTTTGATATTTTCAAAACCTCACCGTCTTGCATCAAGGCAAAAATACTTGGTTATGAATGTAATTGATATGTTTGTGAAATGTTAAATGTCTGTTTGTACTGCATCATACTGACTGTTGTGTTCTTCTTTATGTGTAACATATATATGGTGTTCTATACATATACATTCCACATATATACATATATGTGAAATGTATATGTATAGCATCAATAAAAACTGCTTGTGGATGTATTATTTTAATGAAAAATGCTATTTCTAATTGTCAAGTCTCTTACAGCCCTGAACTGTGTACTTATAATCCCATGTTTCACATTACTGTAAAAGCCTTTTATGGCGTTTAATAAATAAATAAATAAGTAAATTGGTATTCCAAAAGGACATAATATTTTCCAAAAAGCTAATAGTAATGGGGTTAATTTTATATATATTTAATACTTTGATCAGCCACGAGTGCGGGACACTATCGAAAGCCTTTTGGTAGTCTATATAGCAAGTATGTAAATTACGTTTTCGAGTTTGAATCTGTTTTAGAATTACAGAATCAATTAGTAATAATATTATTTATATGTAATTAAATTGTAAATGAACATGTACGTACACCCTGTTGATATAATGTTTAATTGTATTTTAACGGGATAATATTTCGAAGAACAATAAAAAAAAATGGATAAATATGAAAAAATTACCAGTGTAAGACGATCTTTGATTTATTTACTGATTTTCTTTCGCATTCGTAGAATGATTAAGTATAGTTTTGTTTGTAATGCTGAATGTCTGAGGCAGGAATTATACAAGCCCACTGAGCGATCGCTAACTTGATTGGATAATTCGCTTTGCGGAACACATGACATTATTTTGTTCTCTTTGTGCTTCACAGGAAATTGTTTTTTTTAAGCTACACAAAACCATTTTTACCAATGATTTTACTATCTAATATTTATTATATTTTAGATAATTACTGGAATTAGTTTGCAACTAGATATAGTAACTATTTTTTAAGTAATTAAAAAAAGAACAAGTGATTAATTTTAATTTATTTAAATATTACACAAGTAAATAGACTAGCTCCTCACTCTCTAGTTAGACACGATAATATGTCTCTACTAACTGGGAATTTAAATAGTTACTTAAAAATGCAATGTAATATATTCTTAACTTGTATCTTTTCTTTAAAGTTTTAATTAAATAAATTGAATAAAAAATGTTAGAGAGCACCAGGATCATAATTTGTGAAGCGAAATAAATGGTATACAAAGTCGGGGATGACCGAGTAAGACATGGCCGATCGAGTGAACTGATTACTTGAGTCGGGATATGATAGTGAAATAAATTGTCTTTAGTAGTCAAGTAGTAAGTGTATGCAGGGTGTCCGGGGGTAAAGTGCACACATTTGGGAGATGATTTTACATGATAGTAAAAAAAAACTTTTTTTAAAATACCTTTGTTTTTTTCGAAATAAACAAAATATTATTCTATGGAAGAATATGATTTACTTAAGACAAAAAAAAATTGTACCTGAAAACCTAAAACGTTGAAATTTCTGAAATGTTTTTGTTACTTGTATTATCACGTAGAATCACATCCCGATGTTTGTGCACTTTACCTCCGAGAGGTAAAGTGCACAAACGGAGGTAACACCCTGCTTACCTCCGGACATCCGTTATATTTACCCCCGGACACCCTGTATATTTTATACTGGCGCAAATTTGAATCCTATTCAGCATTTTTATTTCTGTTTACTTGTAGGTGTCATTTGGAAAATAATTTTAAGCTTTAGATTTTATATTTTAAAGTACCTTTAAAAATTACACTTACTAATAAATGTGTTTTATATATTACATAGCTGATGCCCAACCAGTCGTGACTTCCGATGTCACATTTATATATCTCTGAATTTCTGTATTATCGACAGTTCTCCCTTACTGCCACAAGTGCCATCTGTGAATAGCACACGAACTAATTAATATATATCTATATGATACCACACTAACGTGTTTTAAATTTCACAAGTGTTAAACAGTATAAAATGTATTGTAAATAGTTCTTTATTAGTTGTGTAAAATTTAAAACACGTTTATAAATAGGGCTTTTAATGTTTACTGATAATATTTTTTTTATTAAGCGTCCCGAAGTGAGTTAATTGAATTTCAGCATCATCCAAAAAGCAGAACGAATTGACCGCCACACAACTCAGTTTTGGCACACATTCCTTAATTCATTCACATTATGATCCTTCTCAAGATTTGGTTCACTCGATCGTGCCATGTCTTCCTCGGGCATCAACAATTTCTGTTTCTATTAATATTCATTGTACCTATAGGTAACACTTACCCGATTTTAAACATTTCCTTGAACGGCGAATTTTTCTGTATTGCGTACCAGGGGTCGATAAGCTGTAAATAGGCGATCTCTCTCAGGCCGCACTTTTCATCTTCTCTGAAGGTATCGCTGACCACCTTGTAGCCGACCCCTATTTCCACGTAAAAAGCAAACAGACCCTGCAAGTAAGGAAAACATATATACAGTTTGACACAGCAGCAGTGTTGGTCATCAGATACGGACAGGGTCCGAAAAGCATTCCACTGGCTTTCCCGAAAGTAGTAGAAGAGACAAAGTATGTAGGTCATATCCTCAACAGTAAGCTGACGGACAACGATGACATCAACCGGCAAAGACGAGCCCTCAGTAAAAAGTCGAATATACTCGGTGGAAGGTTTCGGCTTTGCAGCCCACATGTACAAATACTGCTATTCCTTCCGTTTTGTACGTGCTTTTATAGTCAATGAGAGCCAACTTTTTGCCAAGAGCGGCATGGAAAGGTCACCCGTGCAGTATAACAACGCCTACCGCATGATGATTGGCCTCCCCAGATACTGCAGTGCTTCCAACATGCTCAACAGTATCATGTTTTGCAGCCCTCATAAGAGCCTGGGTAGCGGACTCTAGACTCGAGCATCGCAGCACGCTGGAGAAAGTTGTAACGCTTAACGTATTTCATTGTTCTTCTCATTATTGTATGGACCTCGCAATGAACAGCTATTTCTAATGCCTTTCTCGGGAATCTCCGACTTCTTCCACCATTCAATATTTATAAACAATGTTACTGTTGTAAAACTACACTACATTGACTTTAATTCGAATCCGAATCTCATTCCGGTTATTTGTAATTTTGGGAGTGCGCCATTCAAATTGAATGTTTTGTTATTAATTGCAGAATTTTCAAAGCTTACTGCTTATTGTATGTAATTGCTCACTGAAATAAATAATAATTACATTATTTCCAAATCTGATTTCATTTCATTGCCATGAATCTGTAAAGGTTATGTCCTGCATTAGCTTGGTATACATTAAAAAACAATCAAACGAATTTGTCTGCAAATCAAGGGATCTAGGAATTGTGGATTCTTTCAACATTCGACTTCTCATCCAGAAAAATCAAAACGCTAACGCTATTTTTATTTGTGAAATTTTCAAAATCTCATCTCACGACAAAGAGTACTAATCAGTTTTAAACACATTAAAGGAAAATTATCACCATTTCGTATCTCTCTCTCTCTCTGGTGATTAACAGATAATTTATATAAAGATAGATTTATATAAATTATTATACGACAAATTAATCAACCATTTAGAGTAAAATATATCTTATTTTAACGTTTTTAGCATCTGGAAGACATGGATACAAAAAAGATAGGTAGCTATGATAAAAAAATACTTTGTCTGAAAAACACTTAATACAGAATTATAGTAAATTAGGAAACACAGATTTTTAAATCAAAATTATGACTAACCCCAAAGTTGGTTGCTATCACGAACGTATGCCACGATATTTCAACTCTCCATATAGATGGCGTAAAATTCATTCTTGGAAAAGTTGTGAAAAAAACGATTTAACATTTTTTACAAGTTATCACATTATATTCAAAGCGACTAATCCCACTGCACTTACGTTCTGTAGCTCTCAAATAACTCCACGAATTATTATCATTTAAAACAATTTAAAAGAAAAAATTACTTATTAAGGCCTTTCGACAGGTCAATGAAATTAAATAAAATCTGTTAAAAGAGAATTTCATGTCAAGGCAATGGATCCCGAATAGGACAAGAGGAAAACGATGACATTTTACTAATCATTTATTTATAATGTACACAAAACAAAGAAGGTTAACAAAAATACAAATAAAAAAAATAAAATGTAAACCAACTGTCAGTTAAATAAATAGGTAAGAATAAGACAACACGTTTGTAAAACAACAACAACAAAACAAGAGATAATAAAGTTTGGGTTAACTGAAAACAAGTTATTCAAGGAATTTTTGTTGAGTTCTGAGGGCAAGGCTAAATATAATATATCTGGAATCTTGCAAGAAGAATTCTTGATTCTTGATGTCATATTATAGTTGATACATTCGCACAAGAGGTTGGGAGAAGGTTGAGTTTGTTCTTTGGAAAAGAATATGGAAAGTTACGTGGTTTCTTGGTAGGCGATGACTGATATTGATTTCGATTGGTGCCAACGGGAAAGATTCTTTAATCTACACGGTTATTTATAATTTTGAAAATAAATTTTGCTGTCGCTTTGTCAAGACGTTCATTTAATGTTTCTAATTTTAAATATTCTAGGCGTATCTTAGGCTGGAAATAGTCGGTCTCTTATGGAAATATGTAGGGAATAAATAAAGAGCTGTAGTGCCACGCGATTCACTACGCGCTGCGTACGAAGACCATCGGTTCAGCTCGTCAGCGCTACGTCGTCAGTTGACCGACGACACGCGTTGCACTATTTCCACTTTTATAGAGGGTAAGCAGTGTGTATAATGATGATGATCATGTTTTATTAAATTAACTTTTATCGGTTTAGTGGTAATTTAGTTGTTCATACACATCTTGCGGATTGCATAAAAAGTGGATACGTAGGTACTACTAGCGACCTTCATGATATTCTCACCTCCGTGTACACATGACAGGGTTGGGTAGGCTGGATAGGGCAGTGATGTCACGGAGCCGAACCATTAACTTTTAGCGAGGTTTTTATGTGCACCTACTTTATGTGCAATAAGCCGAGAGGGTTTCATATTTTACCCATTAACTGTGTCATTACAAACCTTCATATGTAACGATTTACATTAAATTACACCATCAAAACCTATGGCAGAAAAATTGAATAACATTTTACGGGAATGGTTTCCTATTACATTGATCACATTTTTATTCGAAACTGAAATGTCTTTTGAAAAGTACCTGGCTATTTAGATCTGGTCACCAAACATGGCTAAAGCCACTGGTTACCATTCACAAGGGAAAAATGAGGAGTGTCTTCCACTCTATTTGATTACAACGCAGTTGATACATTCTCGTCATGCAATTACAGGAATTACACCAAGCCTCAAAATCAAAATTCTTCCATACAATACCCAACACGTGAATTTAAAAAAATATTAATAATAGATTATGAATACCTCCACAAACTTTATTTATACATGGATTTTTAGAGCAGATATCGAAAATATTACAATTTTTTGTAAATCATGATATAAAAGTAAACTGATAAACTGAATATGAAACGGTATTAGTAAAACATGTAGCAGGAACATAAAATAATATAGAAACTAGAAAAATACTACATATAAGACATATCACTAAAACTGTATTACCCAAACTACTATAATTTGTAGGATTCAAAAAATTGCTGGTACAGATTACACTTTTTATAAATGGTGTCAATGAATAAATCAATAATACCCCCAAACTTCTTTCCCAGATCACGCATCCTATTGGTTAGTGAGTGTGTCTGATAGTTGGTTGTGTATGTATTGCAGAAGAATATTTCATTTTGTTGTATTCCTAGTCGGCACATGGAATTGATGAATGTTACTTTTTTAAATGTGAATTCCATACAAGAGTCACAACTGCTAACAACCGCCTGGAGCCAATGAGAATATGGAATCCCAAATTGAGGTATATTGTGAGGCTGATAGTAGCGGAGAGTGGAAGGAGATGGGGAAGAGGGAAGTGGGAAGTACCTGGCTATGGTCATCAGTTATGGTCATCAAACACGGCTAAAGCCATTTCAAGCAACGTTTTAGTGAGTATTTTCCACATATATTATTTTAAATTATTAAATCGGCCGCAGAGTGCGTAATTATGAAAAACTTATATTACCGAGGTGTGATTTTACTATTTAATTTAATTTATGAAATATACATATAAAAGAGATTATGTATATTTTCTTAGTCTTCGTCACTAGAAGATCCTTTGCTGAGGGAGACTAAATGTTGGATACAGGGTTTTCAGCGACTTCTGCATTTCAACTTCATGGTATGGCTAGTGTTTTTTCTACAGTTCAACTTCACGGTATGGGTAGGGTTATTTCTACAGTTCAACTTCATGGTATGGGTAGTGTTATTTCTACAGTTCAACTTCATGTTATGGGTAGTGTCATTTCTACAGTAAAACTTCATGGAATGGATAATGTTATTTCAGAAACTTCTAAGACAATGTTTGAAAATTCGTTGCCAGCATTTGATGGATTTAATGCAGTTTTTTCTTTGTTTAAATATGTTTGAAATTGGGTGGCAAATTTGCCACTGTGGTCATGGCCGTGTTTCTGTTCTTCTCTTGAAAAAACGGTGGTTTTCAAAAAATTGATCAATTCATGATAATTTTTTTTTGTGTACCTACATATAATATAATATTTTTGGTACCTTTTGCATCTGCTTTATCCCTTCAGTTATTGGTAGAAACTTGGGTTTAGAACCCTTCTGTGAAACCTTCTGCTCCCAAATTGCTCGGCGGACAGGTTCTGTTTGAATCTGAAAAATAAACAATAATGTATTCTACAATGCAAGTGATCTGAGAAAAATAAACACCAAAAAAAATTATATTAATGAAGAAGAAAAAAAAAAAAAAACAGAAGCTTCTGCATTTGCACATAGTGCGAAACTTAGGATTGAAACAATGTGCCGTTATTGATAGAGTAGGATATTGGGTACGTACATGTTCTGGCCATATGTTATCGTTACAAGTCACAAATAAAATAAAAAGGACGAGGCTGGGGCTAGAGGTCACACTGCACCGGAAAGTACTGTCGAAAGAAGACAGTGTCATCCACAGCCAGCTGCTTCCTGGGATACAGGAGGTTATCCAGGCTCCTGATGGTATCGGACTGGAACTGTAGCAGGGACACAATATTGATAGAGTAGGACGCGTACACGTGATATGGCTGGCACTAGGTCATACTGTACCGGAAAGTAGTGCCGGAAGAAGACCGTGTTATTCACAGCCAGCTGCAGCCTGGAGTTCAGCAGGTCGTCAAGGCTTCTAATGCTGTCGGACTCGGACTGTAGCAGGGACACTATGTTGGCAGAGCAGGACATGTACACGTTATATGGCTGGCACGAGGTCATACTGTACCGGAAAGTAGTGCCGGAAGAAGACCGTGTTATCCACAGCTAGCTGCAGCCTGGAGTGCAGCAGGTCTTCAAGGCTTCTAATGCTGTCGGACTCAGACTGTAGCAGTGACACTATGTTGGCAGAATAAGATGTATACAGGAACATCAACACCACGAACATCAGTACTGTTGCTATGCGACCTGGAATAAAAAAAAATGCCCATCATTTTATCATAGAGTTGGATAATTTGAAAAAAATATCCTCAAACATACTAATTTTCGTTATGAGTCTGTCTATTGTGACTTTTAATTAATGAACTCGGATTTTTGTTTAAATTAAGTGTCAGGAATCAGACAAGCGACTTAATCGAGTACCTAACTATAATATAATATTTTAACGTAAAATTACGTCCTCCGTGGTCGAAGGGTAAGGCTCTCGACTATCAATCTGGAGGTCACGGGTTCAAATTCCGGCGTGCGCAAGTAAACGTTATTTGATGAAGTTGTGTTGTTTCACAATTTATTCATTAAAAATAATATATGGTATATTTACAGCACGTTCCAGAGTGGAAGATACTCTCAGTATCGCCCTGGTGTAAGACCACCATCCACAATTGAAACGTTGCTCGAAATGGCTTTAGCGGAATTTTTTGACCAGATCTGAATAGCTTGGTACTTTTCCCACCTTCCTCTTTCCCATCTTCTTCAGCCTCAGAATTGTCATTGTCTCACTGTCTTCAGATGGTTCAGAGCAGTTGGGACTCTTATGCGGTGTTATTTAACTGTCATTTTCTAAATTGGAATTGATGAATCAACAATTCAGATATAATTTGATAACTGACCAAGAAAAAGGTTTCACGAAAAATGTTGTCATTAAATTAAAGAGATGATGGTGAAAATATTTTTTCGTGATCGATCTCCAGAAATTGTTCTTTTTTCTGCTGTGTTAATGATATCCAGTGATTTTCCGTAGGTCTGCGCAAGTACACACATATTTCGGTTAATAATTTATATTTGTCGCTAACCTGGCAATGTGGGTGTTTTATTTATGCTGGCAATAAAATCCCGATTTCGGCAACAACGTCGCATTTCGTATGATTTGGGAGGCGGGTTTGGGTACCGCCGCCCCGTTAACCATTTATTGGATAACAAAAACCTCTGCCATAGGTCACCCCAGGATGCGCCTGCTCACCACCTGTGTGGTGTGCCAGATTTGGTAGAGGCTGGTTTGAGGAGACCCTTTGACCTCTTCAACTGGTCTCCCGACTCATCGCCTTGCGCCGCAGTAGGATGGATATATTCATATATCCGGCACTACTGGACATATTGATTCCTAGATTTCTACCCACCGCTCGTACCCTTTTCCTTCCCAGAGCTTCCTCTCCTTAAAAATACCCTCTGGTGATGATCTGGCTTGTAAGTCATACAGACCATCAGGGAATAATTAATTCCCTATAAATAAATGGGGTGATTACAAAATTCATTCAGCAGGAAAAGTAACTAACTATAATCATAATAATAATAATCCAGCCACCAAATACATAAAAAACAGAAGACTCACCGAAAATATCACTCGCATTGAGTTTTGCAGCGATTCCTTAATCTCCAAATTCGGCAGCGTACGGCAATCAGCACAATAACACTTGCATTCGCACCATGAAATTATAATCTGTCACGACAAGCTCTCAAGAGAGTAGAATTTAGAATAATATTGAATTAGAACATTTTAATTCAAAAAGTACTCTCACAGTACTGTGTACAGGAAGAGTGGTGCCCTCTTTTGTCAAACAATATAATTCGGATGAATCCAGCTGATTAATGCATAGATGACTGTAATTCATTATCACTTACCTGCAGAGCAAAATCTATACAAAACTGACCAGAGATGTCTATTCTGTCCACTATTTTTAATTTTAATTTTCAAATTTTATTTCATTTTTCATATTTCAATTTTAAGTCTTCTGCTTTTCCACCTTCCAAACAGTAACCCCAAAGATGACAAAGGCTTTGAGGGAAATTATTTTCCTCAGGGTCTCATGTGTGGGTTGATGTAAAAATAAGTTCAACACAGTGAAAACATCGAATCGCACAAACCGGCATTACGACAAATAAAATTAAAATAACACTGTGTGGCTAGCTAAAGTGAACAGAAGTTTTTTTCTTCATTGTTTTCTCCTAGTTCGAAAAACTTCTCTCCCTCCATTATCTTGTAATCAAGAACCATTAGCAGGTGAGATGCTCATCTTGCCGGTAAACTGTTTCCCATATAGATAGTCGCCGATAATTAACTATCGACCCATGTATCCGCTGGGCACTGGACTGAGAATATATATCATAAGGTTGAATGCACATTGGACACACCATCTACGGTGGAAATATTCAGACGTTATATTAGTCTTTTTTTAGTATTTTTACACCACTAAGAATGATACAAGAAGAAAAACGAATATTATTTTATGTTAGGTTTTACCTAGTGAGCTATCGAAAATTATACACAATTTTTTTAAAGCAGGAAATAACTGTAATAAGATAAAATGAATATGAAACAATATTAATAAACAGGTAACAAAAACATAAAATAATATAGAATCTATAACAAAACTACATGTAAGACAAATCACTAAAACTACATTACCAACGCTTCTTTAATTTGTAGGATTCAACAAAGTGCTGTTTTTTTTTTATAAATTGTATAAGTTAATATATCAATAGTAACCCTAAACTTGTTGCCTAGATCATGCATACCATTGGTTAGTGAGCATATCTGATAGTTGGTTGGGCACGTATAGCAGAAGAATATTATATTTTGTCTTGTGTTTCTAATCGGCACATTGAATTTAACAAAATTTGATTCATTATTTGTGATGAATTAATATTATTTGTTATATAATAATACTATTTCAGTATTTAATAAAGTTATCAAGTCCTTGATTCGTCAATTCTTCTGCCGATTTGGGTTTGCCCCTTCCGCCCCTCTAACCACTTTCCCAATGTTAATCTATATTTAATTTTAGTATACAACTCATTCTGATAAAGAGAACGTTGTTTTGGAAACACATGTAATAAAAAGTGATGGGAACTAAGTTATTTGGCTTTAAATCATTAATTCCTGGTAAAATAAATGTTGTTTCCGAAACATATGTAATAAAGTGTTGTGAACTAAGTTAATTGGCTTTAATTTATTAATTACCTATAATTCGCTTTATGAAGATAAAACGGAATCAGGTGTTTTTTGTGTGTGTATTTTTATAAATGTGAATAAAATATTAAGTGTAAATTATCCAGTGCCAGTTTACCAGAGACAGATTTGGGTTCAGTTATGCTTCCTTGCTGAGCCACCGCTCCTATGGCCATCAGGCACACGTCTCCCCATCGTCCCTGCAGCCTCATCGTCGACCCATCATTTTCCTGTAAAGAAAAACTATTAATCTGTACATATGTAGGAACCTATAATAACTTCACCTTATCTGCGAAGTTGTCGCATTTGTATTGTTGAAACAGAACAGAGAAATAAAAAAATACAGTGTGTAGCAAGCCTACGCACGACGGAAGTGAAACTTTTAGTATTCTTCTCTCTCTCTTTTCATTTCATTATTCTTGTGCCACGAATGTTTTTCTCACTTCTATCTCGTCACTACTCATTTTTGACACTAAAACTCTGTTACAAATCGAATAAACCACAATCAATTACGTATTTCACTCGTATTACACTCACCGCGCAGTACACGAAGCAAGCAGCTGATGCCTGGCGTGGCGTCGTTGGCTAGAGAGAAAGGAAAAGAGAGAAGAGAGAGAGAGAACGTTCGTCAGTGGCTCCCTCACCTCAGTAAGCGACTACGGTGAGAGAGCGAGAGTGAACGGTGAGCGGTGGTGGGGGTCCCGTACCCCCACCACCAAATGATCACTGTTTTTCGTGACGGTCATGAGTCGGTTTTGCTCCGGTCCTCGAAAATGCATGACGTGCGTAAAGAAGTTTCACTTCAAAAAGAAAACGGTCACAACTAGGAATCAAAACCAGGATCTCTTGTTTTACCGGGACAGGCGTCTTAAACCACTCGACTATTGGGACCTATTTATTAAGCCTCATATTTGGTTTGTAACCTAGATAGTGTCTCGTATAAACACATCAGATTTTTATTTACGTGTTGTTGTGTCTAGTTGTAACCGTAATCTTTTATTTTTCTGTGTGTTATTATGTTTCATGTTTCGTTTAGATTTATTTACTAATATTTTATACCCGATATATCATTGAAGAAGAAGATAATACTTTTTTTCTTCTTCAATGATATATTGGGTATAAAATAAAAACAGTTATTCACGAACATTAAAAAATTGTTAATATTCATTAATTGAACTAATATAGGTGTTGTAAAGAGGGAGACTACAGGAATTAAGTGGCTTATTATACCTGCTACAAAGCACGCCGTTTAAAAGCAGCCTCACTGATATGAAAAGCTATGTCGATAACCGAAAGATTGCCCTCCCCACCCGCATGACCATCGGCAAGTTAGGACCTGCAGGTGAGAGTTGAAGATAAAACAGATTATGCTGTCGGTGACAGCGATAACCATCGGGAATATATCGACTGTTTTTTTGGTAAAACCTTTCAAGCCACATTATTAATTATCAGTGGTTTCATAGAATAGTCTTTCAAGTACAAAATGGAGAGTAATTTTTGCTGATTAAAACATTTTAACAGTAAAAACTAAGGAACAACTTTTTCTTGAACTTAGTTTGAAGGTTATATAAACCCACCAATTTAATTTATTATCGAAGAAAATGATTATAATAATAAATCTAAACCAAACACAAAACCAGACAAGACAAAAGGAAAAAAGTAACGGTCACAACTAGGAATCGAACACAGGATCTCGTCTTACCAGGATAGGACTCTTTATTACTCGACCATTATGACCTATTTATTTAACGTCACATTTGATGATCTTATTTTTTAAATTCAGAATTAACAATATCATCTCGGAACTAATTTTTCCCATATTTTTGGCATCAACCTTTTTAAATGGAAACATTGTTTTTAAATTGGTTTATAATCTAGATAGTGTATCGGATAAACATATCCGATTTTTTTTATATGGGATACCTGTTGACTTTAAAAAAAGTCTAAATGAATAATCAGGAACAACCTTTATTTAACTTATTTTGAAGGTTATACCCATCAACCAATTTTGTTATACCTATTTTGCCTTTCGTTTTGTTTTATTAGTATTATCTTCTTCTTCAAAAATATACTCGAAAATAAATATATTCTTAGTATAATATATTGTAAAGCGCCGTTTTGTGATAGTTCACCTCAAGTTTGCATTTGTGTTCGTTCACTTCTGTACCGCTAGAGCTGCCTCAGATTGTTAATAAACTAAGCTAAATTCTAAAACCAATTCATTCAACGTATCGATTCTGAATCGCAGTGAACTGAAAATATCACTCTCCACAATATAAACCAATAATTAGTAACTGCAGAAATAGAGTGAGACACAATATAAAAGCAGACAGAGGACCAGAGGAAAGGATAAGTGAATGATGGGAAGCTAAACCTGTTCGACATCTAAAGTATTAATAAATATTTGTTGCTGATTTCAATTCATAACGTGAAATCACAAAGTGTTTGCTTTCCATGAAAATATACTTTAAAATCATGTTCTTAAAGGCGACTATATTCTGATACCCTTTCCACAAGGGAAAAATGTCTCCCTCGGTTCAACAACAAAGTCCCGCGGGACGAGGACCCGAGCAAACACGTGGCAGAGGCACAGAACTTCTGCTGAAAAGTTACTTCAAAAGTCTGGAATTTTAAAGGGATAATTTTAATTTATTTGTTTTTGCGCTCCAGCAATTTATTAAAATACTAGATAGGTACCTAACTAGTAAAAGGTTTTTGCTTCAAGCCTCACAGAATCGCAAGAAAAACACTGAAATTCTTTTTAAAATAACGATGTTTATCTAAATTTAAAACTGTGGCGGTTTCGAGTCTCAAGCCAAATTCAATTATTGTCGCCACCAAAGCAGCGCACTCGTTGCTGGTTTGCTATTACCAAAAACGTCCTCATCATATATTAGCATATGATATATTAGCTTCCAGACGCGCGCTGCTCAGGTCATCTGAACTCATGGAAGTATGTATGATTGGAGACTCTTGGTCGGCTCTTCTTTAGTGTTCTAGTAATATCTGTCCTTCTAAAAATTATAATGCTAGTAGCGCACGACGGTATACTCTCAAACTCTCAAAGCGTTATAACGCTCGTCACACAATCCCATACAGATCTGTCATACGAGACAGAAAATATATTTGATGTGTGGGTGTGGCCTTGATGATATGCCGTGATCTGTTAGCAGAGCGATGTTTGAAAATGATGCAAGTCCCGCAAGAGTCCCAACTGCTTCCAACCGTGCTGAGCCAATGAAGCTATGGCATCACCAATGGGATATTTTCACAAATTATAAATGCAGTTAAAAAATGTGTGGAAGATTTAAAGTTTATTTGTCTGATTGTGATTATCGTACTAAAAATATGTAATTTAACATTTTCATTCATAATTATTGATTTAAAAAACAAAAATATATAACGCGCTTTCCGAAACGGTTCCATATGGATACAACGTCATTGTGACTTCTGCGAAAACACCAACCCCTGGTAACACGGCTTTCACCAACATCGCCCGGCGTTACATCAACGCCGTCGAATTCACGAATTAGGCAGGCGACACATTACGCAATACACATCATGGCTTGGTCACTATCTCCAGATGGTTTGGAACAGTTGGGGGACTCTAGAGTGGAACTCTTGTAAAAAATTAACTCACATTTCCTTCATTTTTATCCTCCCACGAAGCTATGAAGAAAATGACCAGAATGCTCAGCATCACCAGGAGACAGGCAGTCACCCACACGGTCCAGCTGAATGGCAGAATGAAGATGTTGCTGACATAGGAGAGCGGAGGCTGGCGGAAGATGAACTTGGAGGTGGAGGGTGTTGTCATGGAAATGTATTCAATGGCCTCGGTACGGTCTGGGGTGAAAAATAAAGGGGTACCTGAAAAAACAAACGTTTCATATGAGATAAACTGAAGTCCCTCGAAGAAAAACTTGATCGTGTGCTTTAGAACATGCCTATTCAGAAGGTGATTTAGCTGTCACGATTCGGCATCAACTAGTGCCAAAAGTATTTTTGTTATTTGTTTTTGGGGTGTTATGCCGTGTTGCGCTTACTCACATGATTTCATATGCCCTGATGATGGACACAGTAACGTTTTCCGAAACGTTGGCTAAAGAAGGAGTTAGCGCAACACGGCATAGCACCCCAAAAACAAATATCAAAAATCATCAATTTCCGATTGATGAAATTATAAAAACTTAATTGATTTTTAAATTTTACGTAATAAAACAAGAGGAAGAGACGGCCGGCATAGTCCAGTGGTAACGCATTGGACTGCCATTCCGAAGGTCGCGGGTTCGAACCCGGCGTGCGCAAATAAATTTTATTTGATTAATTTGTGTTATTTCACAATTAATTAATTAAAATAATATTTAGTATATTTGCGGCACGTTCCAGAGTGGAAGATACTACCAGTATCGCCCTGGTGTAAGACCACCATTCAGAATTGAAACGTTGCTCCAAATGGCTTTAGCCGTGTTTAGTGACTAGATCTGAATAGCCAGGTACTTCCCCACCTTCCTCTTTCCCTTCCCCACTTACCTTCAGCCTCACAACATCCCCCAATCGGGGATGCCATAGTCTCACTGGCTCCAGACGGGAGCAGTTGGGACTCTTGTGAGGTATTCACTATAAAAAAAAAAAAAAAAGACAAAACAAAGTCAAACGTGAGATTTCTAAAAACCACTCCATCCCCTTTTCCCACCCCCTAAACCAGAATATAGTTATAGGTTATATATGCATATAAAGAAGAGTGTCCTTGTGTGGATTTTTTTTTAAAATCAACAGTTTTATTCTAAGATTGATGAAATTTTGCACGCTCTAACTTCAAAACAGGAAGAAGGTAACTATCATTATGGACTTTAGAAAAACTACCGCCACCCCTATGATCGCCCCTTAAAGCAAAGTTTTGATACTTTCTGATTTAAGTTTGCACACTTGACTTTCAATATAAGAGGAATATTACTGTATGACAACTGATTTAGAAAAAAATATGATATCGATTAGGTTCTTAACCTCCGAGATCAGCCTCCTTCCTCTCCAGCCAGCCCATCATGCCGTTCCACTCGCCCGTAGGGTTCTTGTAGCCCCAGCTGTCGGTCCAGACAAACCTGCGGGAACCGTTGAGGATATCGATCAGGTGGCTGGTGAGCGGGTAGTTCACTTTGGTGATGGCGTCGATGTGCTGGTTTCTGAATATAAAGAATATTACAGAACTACAATATGGTCGTCATTAGCTTCGTACTTGCGGTCGCACAACGCACTCGAGCCGCTCTCTACGCTGCAAATGAATAAAAGGGCAACATAAAATAATATGCAAAGTGTGCAGCTGCTTTTGAAGACACTGATGCGAGGTCTTTTTGGGATACTTGCCTTGAGCTCTCCGGGTAGCAGCGAATATCGAGAAGTTTCTTCAAAAGCGACTGCATTCGTATGCGACAAAGGGTCGAGGAAATATATGAGTTGATTTGTGACGCACAGTATATTCGTTTTGGTTTTTTTATAAATGCGCAAGTAATTGCTTGGCGCAGGGATGTATTAATAACGCAGCTCAAGTTTCCCAACGAAAATCATATCATTATAGGAAACTTGGTTATGCCGTCAAAAATTCAATTCGTCAATCCTTTGATAGGAAGGCTCGAATTAACTATTTTAGTCAATTGATTTCATACACCCCTTTTGACTGCTTAATTTAATGATTTATTTACTTGTTGTGTCATGACGACCCTGCCATTGATTTTTTCCAATAGTATTGTTAAGTGTTTTACCAAAGGATAATAAATCATACATTTTAATACAAAATTTTCGTTTAGTGTGTAGTGGTACGAAACTACTTCATTCGAACGAAATTCTAGAAGTCTCGATTGTTCCAAACAAACTTCTTGGATGTTCTTTTATTTATTTGTTTGGAAAATTCTACATAGCAACCAAATTGTTCCAGAAGCTTCTTCACCTTTTAAAATCGACAGCATGAAGAAGTCAGTCAGTCATCAATCCGCCATGAGTTAACAAGGTGCTCAACGAGTGATAATCCGCGCACCTCACTTGCGTGAAGGACATTCTTCCCGGCTCTCATCATGGACTCCATCGGGACATCATCATAGCGCTTTGGCCCTGATCCCGTTCCTGGCCAACGCTACATGGATTACAGCGCCCTGGTTCCAGCGTCTCTGACCAGCGCTTCATCCGTGCACCATGACCACCACGAGGACACGTAGCATCCTCACTGGTCTACTCAGCTCCCTTTCAACCTCCTACAAGGTTCATCGCACCTTCAGCATTCTCATCAGCACTGGAGTACTGATTGCCAAGATCGCCAGTGCCTGACAGACAACGAGTCCGGTCACCAGCGCCCGGCGTCGACTCACAGACCCGCGCTTGACCAGCCATCACAGCCAGCATCCGGAGAATACAACATCAGTCCTACGCCCACTCTCATCACGGCCCTGACTCACAAAATAAACACTCTGACCTTCACAACATCTTTCATTCCGTGCCTCCTCACCAGATCACCAAAAGTGTAAATAAACTACAAGATGATTTTAAAATTATTAACATATCAAATATTGAAAAATAAATAATGTTGTAAATGGATTGAGAACAAACATATGCATTGTTTATATATTTACATAGAAATGCTAATATCAGCCAACAAATTTGTTGTTAAACCAAGTTAATGAAAACAAATCGTTGCAATAAATGAATATTTTATTTTTCGGATAACTTATTGAGTAAAATCTCCCTTAGATTTTGATATTATTTTGTATATACTGCATTACTGTGATAAGTAAGTAATTGTAAAAAATGTTTTGTCCCAATCTAACGTTCTAAAAAATAAAAATTTTAATACAAAAACCAAACCTGTAATCCGTGAGATGGTCCAGCGTGTCATTATCAGTGATGACGAAAGAGGCAGTAAGTTGGGTTCCCATCAGGTTACCTCTCCTCAGTGAGGAGGTAGCCAACTGCGGAGCTGAGACTCCAACATCTTTGCTCCAGTATCCAAATTTTTCAACTATAAGAGGACATCTAGGACGACGCCGATAAACTAAACACATTATGATTGGGAAATTATACAAATTGTTGAGTGTTTTTGCCAAAATAAATATACAGGGTGTATCGGCACTAACCCGACAAACTTTAACCTTAGCACATTTGGAGTAAAAAATGTTATGGGCACTTTGCTGTCCGGTAGCATTTTTTTTCAATTAAAAACAAAAAAATTAAAAATTTTCACACTACATCACTGTCATTGGCATTGCTTTTCGTGTTCAACAGCTGTTATAAGCAAGTATGTCGAAAAGCGTCTTCGCTCTTTCGCACACACTAAATAATAATAGTTAAAAATGAGACGAATGGTGCCGTGCCATTTCGTTGTGATTATAAAAGTGCGCCAATATAGGTGCACACGTACATTATTCAACGGAATTCGAATAAAATATTGCCAGATGGGTTTTCAAACTTTGACAAAGGATAAAACAGTGGTGACATGTGGTGAAAATATGAATAATAAATTTTTTATTAAAATAAAAACGTTACCGGACAGCAAAGTGCACATCAGATTTTTTACTCCAAATATGCTAAGGAATAGCTGATTAAAGTTTGTCGGGTACGTGTCGATACACCCTGTATAACTCAAACGATTTTATATGATGCGTATTCTCCATTATACATGTAGGTAGATATTTACGAAATGGCTAATTCAGATTTTGAAAATCAATATATTAACCTGCTTTATGGGTATTAAAAAATGACATTTTCACTAAGTGAAACATCTACATATCTACAAAAAATTGAAATTACTAGGTAGGAATATGATGTAAAATAACCATTATTATTATTTTGTTATATAAAAAAATTAAATTTATTTCTGATTATCTGTCAACATCTTTCCCGAGGTATTTAATTAACGTGTTTAATTTTTTTTTGGATGCATGCATCAACGGTACGAATTATTTACAAATTATATTTATTAATTATTATTTTTTATTGTATGTAGGTACTTTGAAAGATAATGCAAACATTTATTATTATTTTAAATAACTTGTGTTGTGTTACTAATAAACAATACATGATTCTAATTAAAATAAATAACTTGATATTCGCCTCTGTTTATACAAAAAAGGATCGATATCTTTCAAAACCAATGGTTTCATTGCCAGAATAAACGTATACGTTTATTTTATTATTTCATTGTACGTTTATCCCGTTTATTCATTTGGATTTATTTATTGTTTGTTAAAAACATTTAACAAAGTGATAATACACATTGATAAAAGTAAAAAAAATGTAAGATCATCCATTCTTTTACCAAGTAAAAGTAAGGTCATCAATCCATTTACAAAGTAAAAGTAAGGTCATCAATCCTTTTACCAAGTAAAAGTAAGGTCATCAATCCTTTTACCAAGTAAAAGTAAGGTCATCAATCCTTTTACCAAGTAAAAGTAAGGTCATCAATCCACTTACAAAGTAAAAGTAAGGTCATCAATCCTTTTACCAAGTAAAAGTAAGGTCATCAATCCATTTAAAAAGTAAAAGTAAGGTCATCAATCCTTTTTTAAAATAAAAGTAAAGTGTGCAATTATTTTACAAAATAAAAGTAAGGTCATAAATAAAAATATTCTAACTATGCGTTGAGTATTGGATACAAAAATAAATAATTACATTGGATCGATTCTTTATGATAAAGTAGTGGTTTTTACAAAGTTATTTATATTATTGGTTAAAATTACTCCACAAAATGATTTTGCAAAAAAATAATTATAATTTTTATTAAAAACACTAATTTAATTCCAAAACGAAGAGATGGGAAAGATATTTCGCTTCGTGAAAGTATATTTTTTAAGTATGTATAAAAAAATATCTTCCTTCAAAATTAGCTTAATTTGAAGGAAGGATTTGTTTTTCAAATAAATGATTATGGCTTTTCACAAATGAATTGAGTTTTCTTTATTATTCATGATATCTAACAAATAATTTAATTCGCATTTAAATATTGTAATAAGATTTGGACCCCAACTTAAAATTCACTTAAAATCTTCCACGAAAAAAAAGTTTTTTGCAGATATTTCTCATTGTGAAAACGCTCCACAATTAGAAAAAATAGTGGAACGTTGAAAGAGTCGTAGCGATATCAGTGGCACATTTATTAAAACAAGCACAAACACAAACATGTTAATTTTAGTTGTCCTGCGTGAAATCTGCTTCAATGAACTAAAATTTACTTTGAATTTAAGTGTATTTTTAAAATTAGAACTGACTTTGTAAAGAATTTGAGCAAACGATAAAGTACCTACAGATTATTAAGGTAATATTTTCATAATACAAAATTATTTTAATTGCTATTTTCAAAATTACAACTGACTTTTCACGAATTGAGACTGCCCTGTGATTTTTCACGGGTATGCGCTATATATAATAATGACATTAAAAAAACATTTGTTTGGCGATAATTTTTTACATATTTACACATGTTATTTTTATTTAAATTGATTCTATTGAAGAAAGGGTTAAAGCTCAGCTATACATTCTAGAATTCTCCTGAATTGCAGCTGGTTTTCAGTAGTGCCTCAAATATAATTTACATATAATAAAGAATTAAAATGAAATTAAATAACCAAAATATAATTAATCAACGCCAGCGTGAACCTGTTGATAGGAACAAAATACTAGGAGCACAGAAATATCGTATCGGGTAATTTGTGTCAATAAGGAACTGCAATGAATAATATCATTGCTTAAAAAAATAATTTCAATAAATAAACGCTGATTCTGAATATATAAGTTTCATAATACATTATTATACGTAGAATTTGAAGAGAGTCATTTAAAAGACTAATAAAACACAATCTTATTAAAATACGCCTTTTGGTTGGTAGAATTGTATGTACTTGTATTCATCACAACCAGTCTACGTGGTATATCTATTGTCTGCAACATCAACAACAGGGTTACCAATTTGAGGAGACGAGAACCCGAGGAATTGCGGTGAATTTTTAAGATTTTTAAGCATTGGGTTTTTGTGGAGAAAACCTTTTTACTGTGAAAATGCAGGGATTCTGGGCATTTCTTAATTATCTAACAACATTGAAAAGATAATATTCACCATACGTGTGAAAACGCACTATCTTTTGTTTTCTTTTGAAGGTTTTTAAAAAATAATCTATTTTTAAAGCCAGATAATAAGTGCCTAGATAATAAATATTCACGCTAATTTCAAGAGAACTTTATTTCACCTAGGAGGTAAAGGAACTTGTGGGGAATTTCAATTTCTCACTTCTTGTGGGTATTTTATGAAATATTCATTGGCAACCTATGTACACATTAACATTAGAACCGATAAAAACTTTATAATGCAGGTTTGGTTCAATATTATAATATTAGTGAGGATATACTAACAGTTTTCAAAAATCAAATCTTTTCAATCAATATTAATTTAATCTAACTCTACCTTATTTGCACTATAGAAACTTATGTTCTTGTATCTCTTGTTTACTTACTTACTTACTCTCTAATGTCATTTCACAATCAAATGCCACATATATTTGTAATTCTTTTTTTAAAATATTTCTACGATTTTAACTGTGACATGTTATCATTGTTTATGGTATATTTATACCGTTGATATTAAATAAATAAAAAAGTTTTCCTAGTCTTCTTCAATGATAAAACTTAAGAATAAAAAAGTCTCGACTCCCATACAACATACAGCGCTGATTGAAAAAACGTAGGCTTTTTATGACGGATGACTAGTGACGTAACAAGTTACGATCATAGATTTCCAGAGACCCGAAAAATTAAATCTTTGGAAATCATTTTCACTATTAAAACCAACTATGTAAATAAAACAAAATATACAGGTATTTAAAATAGAAGGTCATAATTGAAAAACGGACATACAATAAATAACTTGAACCTGCCGACAAGAACAATACACCTGGAGCGTCGATATATGATTGGGTATTTACATTTGGTTATTATTACAGGCATTTATTGCGCTCAGTTACAGTAGTTACAAAAAAATACAAAACGGGGAAACAATTTTTTTTTTGTTTAAAGGTAAACTTATGTTCACAAGACAAGCTTTATATGCAAATAACAAAAGATAGTAAATTATTATAAGTAATGAATACTAGCGTGAAACACAAATATAAATTTTAAAAATCTCCTAAGAAAAAATAAATGCCGTCGACGGGAATTGAACCCGCACCCTTCTGATTGCCGTCAAGTGCACTAAACTACTGTGCTCTAATTTTTATTTTTTAAATCTTTTTATTCCAAATCTCGGGGAGGGTAGTGCGATCCCACGGCCTCCATATTATACATAGAATATATAAAGTAAATATAAAAAAAATATTGTAAGATAATACATACACAATAAACGAAAACAAAAGTAAAAAATAAAAGTAATAAATGACAGAAGTAGGAAAATTTTGAGACATGTAGATGAAATTAACCCTAGATTCATAACCTTATCTAAGTGGAACATTATTCATAAACATTCGTCTCGCAGACGACTAAATTTAAGTGACGAGTTTTGGGGTACTTGTAAATAAAATAAATAAATTAAGTATGGCACTCTTTAATATGTTTAATTAGGTAACAAAAAAATTATAAACGAGTTAAAATTAAATTTCATCGCTACATTCCACACACATGAGGCCGCGATGGTCCATGCATATATACTTTTTGCATTGCTTGCATTGGAACCTTGTCATATGCCGTTTTTTATAATCACAATAACCACAAACCTTTTTTTGAGTACCACTTAGACCAGGTGTGGCAATGGTAGGCATTTCATCTAAAACTTCGGCCATTTTCCTTTTTAGGCATCTCTTCAAAATTAGCATTTCGTGTCTTTTACGTAACCATGTCGTTATCACTGTCGGAATCTGTCGGGACCATTTCATCTAATTCAAAATGATCTTCGACATCACTGATTTCTACGTCCTTTTGCTGACTGGTAAAATCATCATCACCAGAATCAGATAAACGATTCAAATGGTCATCAATTTGCTGATCATCCATTCTAAAATAAAATAAAGATTTGATGTAAAAGACACACAATAATACATTTTGAATGATAAAATGAGATGTAATTATAAATAATAACTCATATAAAATAATATCATATACTTACTTTTACTCTGTATAACCAGAACTCATCAAATACAATGTTTTCAAAATAACTTGCAGTCTCGTCAAAAGTTACACTATTCATAAACATTCGTCTCTCAGACGTTCAAATGTCTATAACTTGTCCACGAAATTTCACTGCAAGGCAAACGCACCCCCGTTACTAATGAACAAGCGATCTAGGAAGGTACTTGAGAGGTCATCATTCTATCTCTTTCACTCGAGACACTAGAAACAAATTTACGTTTTGAGCGGTCTGTGGGACGAATGGTTATGAATCTAGGGTTAAGAGAAAATTTGGTTTTAACATTGATAGTCATAGTAATGAAAATATAATCAATGATTTATTGGATTTATTAAAACAAAAATTAGGCGTAAAAGCTAGTAGATTAAAAAGATATAATTATACGTATAATTAAAAAAAATAATAATAGATTATTCCAGAAAAATGAATAAATATTTTATTCCAAACTTGACGATAAACAAAATATTATTTCCAATAATAATATTCCGTTGCCATCTGAATCAGATATGCGCGATTTTTGGACTAAAATTTGGAGTAAAGATATAAAACATAACGAGTCAAGTCCCTGGATAGAAAATGAAGAACTCAATTTTTCAGGCATTGAACAAATGAGTTTTTCTAATATATCGGTTGAATTGTTAACCAAAATTATTAAAAATATTCATAATTGGAAAGCCACGGGTTGCGATTGGATACATAATTTTTGGTACAAATGTCTGACTACTTTACATCTTCTTTTGGCAAAATTTTTTTCAAAATTTTTCAGTCAACCTCAAAATTTTCAAAATTTTCTAACTAAGGGCATTACTTATATGTTGCCCAAAAGCGAAAATATTAATAATCCCTCTCAGTACAGACCTTTTACATGTTTACCGACAATATACAAAATTTTAACCACTTGCTTGACAGATTTAATATATAATCATTTAGATGAAAAATATTTTATCTCTACAACAAAAAGGTTGTCGTAGAAAACTAATGGGAAGTAAAGAATAATTAGTTATTGATTATGTAATTCTAAAGCAGATTCAAACTCGAAAACGTAATTTACATACTTGCTATTATTATTATTACTATCTTTTTGGAAAATTTTATGTCCTTTTGGAATACCAATTTACTTATCAATTTAAAAGATAAGAAAATAGTAATACTGGGAATTAAAATTAAAATAGGGATTTTTGAAGGAGACTCATTGAGTCCTCTTTGGTTTTGCTTAGCATTGAATCCTCTATCTAAAATGTTAATTAAAAGCAAGTTTGGAATAAAAATTAAGGGTAATACAAGGGAGAGTAGTACAATTTCGCATTTATTATTTATGGATGATATAAATTTATTTTAGAATTTTGAACAAAATTTAGAGAAAATGATCGAGGTAGTTAAAAACTTTTCAGATGATATCAAAATGACTTTTGGATTAGATAAATGTAGAACGATCCATATTGAGAAAGGCAAAATTGTAGATGGGGACGAGAGTATATTTAGAAATTTCCAAATTACTAGTATGAAAAGGGATGAGGTTTATAAGTATTTAGGATACCCACAATCAAATAGATTAGACCATACTAGTATTAAAAATTAAGATTAAATTTCAAACTAGGATCAGGAAAATTTAAAAATGAAATCTATCTGCTAAAAATTTAGTAAAAGCAATAAATACTTGGGCAATACCTTTATTAACGTACTCATTTGGCATAATTAAATGGTCCAATACAGATTTAGATAGCTTGGAACGATTAATTAGAACTACGCTAACAAAGTTTAATTGCCATCATCCAAATTCAGCTATAGAACGAATTAATTTACCTAGAAATTTAGGAGGTAGAGATATAGTCAAAATAACTTGTTTGAAACATAATCAGGTAGAAAGATTGGAAATAGAGTCATTAATACTAAAAATTATAGGAAGCATATACTCAAAGATACAAATCAAATTGATGATTCATGTAGAAAGTGTTTAGCTTTTCCGGAAACTATAAAACATATTATATCGGGATGTTCTATATTAGCACCGTCCGAGTATACATTTAGGCACAATCAAATTTTAAAAATAATTCACCAAAGTTTGGTAACTAGACATAACTTGATTGACTGCCGTAATATAGTACCATATTATGAATGCGAACCAAATTCATTTTTAGAAAACGAATTTTGTAAAACATATTATGATAAAACTACACTAACAGACCGAACCATTAGTCATAATAGACCCGATATAGTTTTACATGACAAAATTAAAAAAATAACTCATATCATTGATGTCGCTATTCCAAATTCCTGTTATATTCAAAAATCTGTTAATGGAAAAATAAGAAAATACACAGATTTAGGAAATGAAATAAAAATAATTTGGCATTCTCAGACTATAAAAATATTACCATTCGTTATTTCGGCTACTGGCATTATAACTAGCTTTCTCATTAAAAATTTAGGCGTATTAGATCTATCACTAAATTTATTTATAAAGATGCAAAAGTCGGTCATTATGAATACATGTAGGAGAACGAATGATTTTTTAAATAATTATGTTGAGGGATCAGTAGGATGTATAGGCCCTGTTAGGAGTTCTACCGAGCCGAACCCTCTGATATGAAAATATCTGGAGTCGGTGAATTATTTTCCCATTTGATCTCTGGTGAGTTGACGTGTTGTTCTTGTATTGTTTTGTATTTATTTTGCTTATATAATGCACTTGCATAATGTTGATTGACTAGATGATCATTTGTGGAAAAGTGTGTGGAAAGGTTTAGTTTTTCCTATGGGGAAGATTTAACCCGGACATAAAATCGGAAGTTATTAAAATAAAAAAAAAATAAAAAAATAATAATGAGATTAAAGTTTTTTAATGCTGTCGTTATAATGCGTTGCGTGTGACAAGTGGATTGGATATGGATTGTAATTAGTCCAGATATCTTAGTGCGTTGCTTACAAAGCGAACGTTGCCAGTGTGTTTCTACCTTTATAAAGTTACCTTAATTTACTTACATGTATATATACGTATTGTGTGGGTAACTGATTGACGGTAAAAAATAATAAGAAATCAATTCTCTGCAAAAACCAACTGCAGGAGTAATGCTACAAATGCCTTTCTTTGGTAGTCATTTACGAACTTGCTTACGTTTTATTTTAATGATGAAGTTGAATGAAACCCTTGTCATTAAATAAAATTCCCAAGCCAAGCCGCGGTAATGTGGAGAAATAACCCTCGCTTCCACAAATAACTGCAGCTCAAAATGCTTTTGCTAGGAGACTGCACATTGGACAATGCACAATGCACAGCGTACCACCGAGATATACCAAGAAGCTGACGAAGTATAAATGCCGGCCATTTTGGGTATTATAGTTGCACGGTGTCCAGAAAAGTACATAATGAACAGATAATTAAATTTTTGGTTTGTCACGAATCATAGGTTATCGTGTTAAAGTTAAAGTCGAAAATGCGTAATCGGCATACCTCTAAGAGCTTCATTGAAGTTTTCCAAAAATTATTTCACAAAAAGGACCAATCAAAAATTGATGAATTGAAGAGCGTGGTAGATGAATTTGGCTTAATATAATTTGTGAAAACCGTTTTCACATTTGCAGTAAGTTGTGTTTTCACATTTTTTTTCAATTGAAGACATGGAAAAAATCAGTAAGTATGTTTAATTATTTGATCAAAATTTTAGTTAATTTGGTTAAAAACATCTAGTCAATTTTATATTAAAATCTTTAGAGGTATATGTTCTTAATAATAAAGGTTTAACACATAAAGATTGGTAACTGTTGGTTGCATGGCATATTTGGTAGAACAAAATTAGTCTGACATAATAATAATATTATAAGAGGAAAATTATTTAACATCAAAACATCAAAATTTGTAGTCCTGTTTTTATATATTGTGCTACATATATTTATATTTTTTGTGTGTGGTGCTACATATATATATATTTTTTATATATGATGCTACACACATATTTTGTTTATAAAATAACAAAAAGGGGGGATAAAAGAAATGTTATTATGCCATAATTAGTTAGATAATAATGTCAACTGATGTTTGTTCAGTTTTCTTACGAAATAAGTACATTTACTAAAGGATTGAAACATGCAATAGATTAAAACTTTTTACTTCTTAGATATAAATAAGATATTGTTTATGAAAAATGCTCTTATTATAAAAATAGTTAATTATCGTTAGTATAAATATATCTAGACTAATACGTTTGCAGCATTCATATTATATGAAACACAAAAAAATATGTAAGTACAAAGATAATGAAACAAAATAACATGAACTATAAATTAATAATTACGTCGTTTTTCTTAAAATTTTTTTTTGTTATTATCATTTAATTAAAATGATACCAAAAAGTGAACTAACAATTAGCCATTTTTTTTTTTTTTTTTTTTTTTTACAGTAATACCGCACAAGAGTCCCAACTGCTCCCGTCTGGAGCCAGTGAGACTATGGCATCCCCAATTGGGGTATGTTGTGAGGCTGAGGGTATTGGGGAGGGGAGGGAGATGGGGAAGAGGAAGGTGGGGAAGTACCTGGCTATTCAGATCTGGTCACCAAACACGGCTAAAGCCATTTCAAGCAACGTTTCAATTCTGAATGGTGGTCTTACACCAGGGCGATACTGAGAGTATCTTCCAATCTGGAACGTGCCGCAAATATACTATATATTATTTTAAATTAATTAATTGTGAAATAACACAAATTAATCAAATAAAATTTATTTGCGCACGCCGGGTTCGAACCCGCGACCTTCGGATCTGTAGTCAAAAGCGTATACCACTAGACCACGCCGGCCGTCATAGAATGAACGAGAGAACCAGAACTGCCTTGTTTGGTGTTCCACATTTTTGGCCAATCGGGCCTTCAATTTCCAATACATAGCTAAGTTTCACCATGATTACGAAATTCAAATGGATGGAGATATAAGATGTCAGGCAAGTGTAAGTGAAACAAAGCGCGTGCCAAATCAGCAATTTTTTTTATTTATTCTGTGCTATTAGACTACAACAACTTCTAAAACAACAGCGTTGGTCCAATTAACACACACAGATATAATGTCAGTTTATAAAGGACAAACACTTTTTAGTAAACGTCTTAGCACTTTTCGTAGGATATGTGATATACATACATGTGAACCAAAAGTGTACGATGGCACATTCCAAGATTATTTTAGTTACTATTACAAATTAACGGTATTTCTTAAACAGTATTTTTTATTTTATTGAAATTGTATTTAATTTCAATTTAAATGGTGCCACAAAATAAGTTTGCTGTGTTAGAAGAAGTATTTTTTATTTTGTATTGAACTAGATGAATGAAAAAATCTTGAACACATCTAAGTAATGGTTAAAAAACAAAACAATACGCAACGTGTGACATATATTTATATTCACCACAAATTTCCAGTCACCTTGCATGTGCTTCAGTTCATAGTTCCGACGCTCGTTGAAATGCAATAATTTTCTTTATTATGATTGTTTTATAAAAGTCTAGGTGGAAGCTGCCACTTTAGTGGTCGAAGTTCGGTGTCCTTTGACATTTCCCAACTAATCTTGGTGCAGATAGATATCAAATTATTTTACAGCGTCGGGTGTAGGATAAATAAATCATTTGCAGTTTGATGAAATCGTCTGGGTGGGGGTTGAGAGGGAAGAGTAGGAGTGGATGGGTGGATGTAGGTAATGTATGTGTCTGTTTGACGGTTGCCAGGAGGTTATTATTATTTGAATTGTTTTTATAAATGGCTCTCATCATCCATTGTAAATCTATTTCGGTTGCAGCTCAACGCGGCAACGGCCTTGGAACGTGACGGAATGTGTCACGTGATCAAGTCAGTGCCATCCAGGAACGAAAGTTTGCAAGTGGCAGTTTTTTTTTTTTTTTTTTTTAACTTTATTTCTGGCTTTCACCCTTCAAGGGTGTTCTTGGCCATCATTTAAAATTATTGAGAAATGAAAGGTGAATTTAAATATTAATTTTATTTAAATGGGCAAATTTTAAAATTATAATGTAAATTGGAGTCGAGTTCAGGCTTAGAAGAGATGAGATGTTGAATGGAGGGGAGGCAATTTTAGATAAGGCTTGATAGAAGAGAGGATATTTGTTTAGAGAGGGACAACCAAAAAATATGTGATCTAAAGTTCCCACTTCTAGACCACAGAATGTACAATCTGAGGAGTCAACGACGTGAATTTTAAAAAGATGGGAAGGAACGGAACAATGTCCGATCCTCATTCGAATGAGTGAAGAAATTTCTTTTTTGGAAAAATGAGGGAATTGCTGAAACCACGGTTTTGATGGAATAGTCCTTTGTATTGAGGCATAGCAGGCTCCCTTGGATTGACTAACAATGTCCCAATACTCCGACCAAACATTGCGGGATCTATCTTTGATGATGGAAAAAATGTCAGATAGGGGTATGTGGTTTTCGAGGGTAACAGCAGGGTTGGACGCTCCTTGTTTTGCCAAGGCATCCGCAATATCATTACCCATGACACCAACATGTCCAGGAATTCAAATCAGAGTTACAGTTTTACCAGAGCTTTGAATGGAGGCTATCATCTCTCGAATAAGGCATACAAAGTGATCATCAGGATGAAGAAGAGGACTGGATTTAAGTTTTTGGAGGGAACTGAGAGAGTCAGAGAGAACGAGGGAATGTTCGAAATTATTTTTGATTATATATTTGAGAGATTCTATTATTGCAATGCACTCGGCTGAAAATATTGAAAATTGCTTTTATTGAATGAAATATTCTGTCATTAGAATTATTGTGGTAAACGTTAATACCTATACCACAGTTAGGAGAGTCGGGAGATTTGGATCCATCAGTAAATAAAAGAGAAAAGTTGGGCCATTTAGATGAAATAATGTCATTGAAAATATTATTGACAGTTCGGGCCGGGAGATTGGAATGACTTTTAAGGATTCCGATCCCTTCAAATATTGTTGGGGATAGGGTGACGTGACTATATTTTAATTTGTATAAGGGAAGTAGATCATTTTGGATGATGTGAAGCTCTGAGAGAGACTTAAAATTTTTACAGATGTCAGGAAGAGGTTTAGTTGAAGCTCTGATTGTAGATGAATGGGTTGAGTCAATGAACAACGAGACGCTGGGGATAACCTGATGACATTTAGAATTTAAACATTTAAGAACAAATTTGTTAATTTAAATTATTAATATGGGAAGACCATTTAAGTTTCCTATCAAATGTTACTCCCAAAAATTTTACTTCAGAAGCGTTGGGGATTGGAGAATTTTTAAATAAAATTTGAACGGGGGGGTTTTTATGGCGGTTTGAGAAGGTGACACACTGAGTCTTTTGGATTGAAAGTTCAAAACCATTTAAGGTGAGCCATGTGCAAAGGGCATTCATGGCTTCGTTAAGATATTTGACGGCGAGAGGGATGATTTTGGAAGATAAGAAGAAAGCTATGTCATCTGCGAACTCAATAACTTTTACTTGTGGGGGAATAGTGACATGCATATCATATGTGTGTATATTATACAGTAAGGGGGACAATACATCGTCTTGTGGTAAACCCTTCCAAACAGACCTACTTTGAGGAGAAATATCTGGAAGTTCAATGAAAAATTTTCTATCTGGAAATAGATTAATAATATTTAAATATTGAAGACAATATTAGTGATTTTTAAACGAAAATCTGAAACAGAAAAATCAGAAAAGGAAACGGTCACATCTGGGACAGATGTAACCGTTTCCTTTTCTGATTTTTCTGTTTCAGATTTTTGTTTAAAAATCACTAATATTGTCTTCAATATTTAAATATTACAATTTGAGGTTTTACTCAATAAAGTTATTCCGAAAAATAAATAAAAAAGGATTAATAATAGATTGGACAAACATGGGGGAAGGCCAAGGCCTAGAAGTTTTTTTTTCAGGATTGGGATGGAAACATTGTCAAAGGCGCCTTCTATATCTATAAAGACGGCAAGACAAACTTCCTGTTTAGAAATTGATAAATTGATATCAGTGCTAATGATGGCAATGTTATCTTGAGTGGATTTTTTTTCCTAAATCCAAATTGAGATGGAGAGAGAAGCTGTTTACTCTCGAAAAAAAATTCTAATCGGTTTTTAATTAATTTTTCATAAAGTTTACTGAGGGTGGATGAAAGAGCGATTGGCCTGTAGTTGGATCCAGAATTTGGTGATTTGTTTGTTTTTAAAATAGGGATGATTATTTGAGAACTCCAGTCATCAGGCATTATACCAGTCTGGAAGATTTTGTTTAAGATGCTTAAAAAGTGGTTTAGAACATTATCATTACTATTTTTGATTATGCTGTAGGGTATACCATCTCTGCCTGGAGATGAGTCCTTGACTATTGATAAACATTTTTTTAGCTCAATTAAGGTGAATGGAGAGTCTAGCCAATGATTAGACATAGGAGTATTATAGATAGGCGTTATTTCATCTAGGTTAGGTACAGAAGGGGGGGCAATTTTGTCCAAGAATTCATCTATCCATTTAGAATGAGACGCTCGAGGAGATGGTGAACTGAAGGAGGATCGAAATCTTCGGATCATAGACCAAACTTCCGAAATTGGAGTGTTCGGAGATACTGAACTGCAGAAGTTGTACCACCCAGATCTTTTTTTTGACCTCAATACCCTTTTGGCATTGGATTCAGCGTTTTTGTATATAAGATAGTTCTCCATAGTCATATTGTAACGATAGGAAAGAGATTTAGCTTTCCGAATTCTAACTACTTTGGAACATTCCTCATCCCACCAGGGAGTTGGAGGGAGTTTTTTTAAAAGAGATTTAGTTTTAGGGGGAGGATTTGATTTCTTTATTGCAGTTATGAGCATTGATTTGAAGTTATTATGGTCATCTTTGACGGGAAATATATCGGTGGCGGGTAAATTTAGTAGGAACTTGTCCATATGAGAGTTAAATTCATCCCATTTGGTGTGTTTCATTTTAATCTTTGTCGAAATATGAGACTTGTCCGATTGGAAAGAAGTTTGATAAGTAATGGTGATCGGGAAATGATCACTGGAGCAAGAGTCGGGGGACACCACCCAAGAGGAGAGAGAAGCCAGACTAGTAGAACATATCGAGAGATCCACTGCACTGGGGTTTGTGCTGGGGCGTGAGATCCTAGTAGGAGATCCGTCACTCAAAAGGAAAAGGTTGGATTGATCTAGGAAATCCATCACACTTCGACCATCTCGGTCGGAGAAAGCAGAACCCCAGATGGGGGAATGGGCATTAAAATCGCCTAATATAAAGAAAGGAGGGCTTAGTTGACTTACAATTTGCAACCAAGTTTGTTTATTGAAGTGGGCTGTTGGGGGAAGATAGACTGAAATAAAGGATGTGTCCTTTATTTTAGCTGCAACCATTTGGAAGTCAGCATTGGGGGGTTTGATATTATTTATTGGGGAAAATGATATAGATTTCTTAATAAAAAGGGCAGCACCGCCGCCCGAACCTTCCGGGCGGTCGTCGCGGAGACAGGAATACCCTCCCACATTAAAGTGGGTGGATGGAGTAAACCAAGTCTCCGAGATAGCAGCCAAAGAAATAAAGTTGGAATTTAATAGGTTAAGGAGATCAGATTTGTTAGAAATAGCACTTCGGCTATTCCACTGAAGTATTTTGAAATCTTGAAGAGTCATTTTGAATAAATGATTTTAATGTGGAAATAATAGTAGCAGCGTTGGACGGTAGATTAGTTTGAGAAGAAATAAGGTCAATTAGAAGCATAATGAGAGTTTGGATAAATGAAGAATTGTCTTGCGAGAGTTTTTCAGAAAGTTTTAGAGAGTTCATTGAGGACGGATTATAATTATTTGCACACCCATTTGTGGCATTTGAAAGATATGAACCATTGGGATTTAAGAGCAGTGAGTTGTGTTGTTGCTGATCGTATCCAGGAGCCGGTTTAGAGATAGCGTTTTTGTATGTGAATTTAGTTGAACGAGAAGAAGTTTTTGTAGAAGAGGGAAGAGGGCTGGATGAGGAGTTGCTGGATAAAGCCTCAGCAAATGATTTTTTGACAGGCGGGAATAGTTTAGAAGCCTGCAGAAAAGACAAGTTCTGAGAGGCCATAGAAATTTTAATATTTTTTTTCGCGAGATTGTTCTGGGCAAGAAGTGTTGATAGCTGTATGTGAGCCTGAGCAGTTAAAACATTTAGGTGAGAAGGAAGAAGGACATTGGTCAGCTGCGTGGTTTTCTCCACATTTAAAACATCTGGGTTGGGATCTGCATGCAGTTTTGGTATGACCAAAACGGCAGCAATTGAAACATTGAGTGGTGGGATAAGTATACATTTCAACTGGTAATGAGTTGAAGAATAAATATATATGGGAGGGAAGAGATTGACCTTCAAAGGTGATAACTACAGATTGGGAGGGCTTTCAGAAAATTATACCCTCAGAGGAGTCCTTGTAATTTAGCCTCCTGGCTTTTATGGGATTGCCAATGTGTTGGGGGGTTGAAAGTGAAGACAGAATTTCTTCGATGGACAGATCGGTCGAGATACCTCTGACCAGGCCCATGCGAGTGACATTGAAAGTAGGGATATATGCCTTGAACTTTGAATAAGATGAAATGAAGATATTTTTGAAGAAACTGTTGGCAGATGACCCTGAGAGGAATTCGAAGGAGATTCGGAAGCGACCCTCGGCTTTTACACCTCCAGGCTTGATTGAAAGATTCTTGCTATTTGATAGGAATTTGCCAAATTCAAGAGGGTGGATGGTTTTTCCTTGCTCAGTTTTTTGGGCGTCTACTATGAATGGGCCACGGGAATAAGGAGAATAAAAGTTTGTTGGAGGAAGTTGAGAAAGTGCTGGTGGGGACTGTGAAGTCGAAGGGGAGTCAAGTTTTATTTGGGAAGAAGGAGTAAATTTCCTTTTTTTGATAGAAGTCAAAATGACAGAATCACTGTCAGAAATTTCTCCATTTTCCCCGTCTGGGGGGTCTGGAGAGGGATCTGGGGGCTTTGTAGGGGGTCCAGGAGGGAAATCTTCCTCCATTATTCACAACAGTAAACAACTACAATAATAGTATGGAAAATGACAGAAGTAAAAAAAGTTCATAAATATCTGGAAATCAGCAGCGAAAAGTGACTCCTGGAAAATCAGGAGGGAGAAGAAACCTCAAGGCACAACACACTACACTTTTTTTGCCAGAAAACAAAAAAGAATGGTAAAAATTTTCGCAAGTGGCAGTTGTTGATACTAGTTATTTCTGTTGATTTGCCGGAAGCATTATGTTTATTAAACATAGTGATACGACTATTTTAAACAGCGAAGCTTACGGACAGGATTGACTTCATATGCTTCAATTGGACTTAGTTGCAGCTTGTGTGTTGACGTTTTTTGAATTATGTGGACAATGTCTAGTGGCTTCAAAACACAGCTTCAGTAGAAGATAAAACAGTCAATTTTTATTATAAATATAGTGTATTTTGAATAAGTTAGGGACGTTGTTTTACATCTAATTTTAAATCACCACGCGATAATGTAACTACAAAGTAATATGAGAAGTATTTACTGTACCAACTGATATTTATTATATTTATCTACTTATTTATATTATATTTCTGCATTATGTAAAATTTCGACTTGTATTATGTCCGTAAAAGTCCCACGGACGTTCAATGAACATATTATGGAGCATTTAAAAACCTGCAAATAATATGAAAAAAAAACTCAAAACTTACTATTTAAAATTTATTTTTCAACAAAATATTTAAATACTTCCTTCCGTTATGTTAATAAGCTGATTTTTTGTACATTTAAAACATTTGTGTTATTTAAAAACATTTCTTTCATAGAATTCTTATTAAATTCATTGTAGCGCAATATATACATAATTTTTGTTTTCCAACACATACATAAAACATTTGTGTTGTTAGAAAAACATTTCTTTTATGGAATTTTCATTAAATTCACTCGGTAACAGTCAATTAATGTCTAATATGTACGAAAAAAACAAACTTTTTCAAGACCAGAATTTCACATGTCAGTCTGCGGAAAAAATCCAACGTTACCAGCTCTTTCGGAGCCCAGTCAAAGATATTTTTTACTTTTAACAACTCGAATCTAAACTTTAACAGTCTTATTTATAAAGTTTCTCTAAAATGCTGCATGCTGGGATAAAACAGTTACTAATGATAATTTTCATGAACGATTTCTTTAGACTGCACCACTTTTGTCCAATCTTCAAAGACACGGTCATTTTAGCATTTACTTGCTAACTTCAAGTTTCTTCAGATCACATTTACCATTTCATTGACCCGGTCTGCTTTGAATTTGGCCAATTCGATTATGCGTTCCGTACTTGCTTTGGTACCTAAATAGATATTTCGATTTTAAATAATCCATCTGATAGTCCTGCCAATGGGTATTACCGCTTTTTTACATTTTCATTGCGCGATCGATCAAAATTTGTCAATTCAATCAGATTGATAACAAACTCCATAATCCTGGGGGTGGGCGTTTTAAAAATCTGTCAGATCGGCTGCCATACGCAGTACGCATGCGCGTGATTATGAGTAACGTTTTCTACTAACCTGTTCTTATCTCTCCGTATTATCTATTATGAGTAAGACGGTTATAGTCTTTACACAATGTGAAACAAAAACTCCGTTTAACGAATATGAAGTGGTTTTTTAATATTGTCATTTCTTGTGTTTTGTATTAATCATTTCTGAGTGTAAAGGAGAATATAGTTTTGTATTTGTATGACCTGTAAAACATCTAAAAGAAAATAATATAACAAACCTTTGATGATCTCATATCCGTTTTCATTCTTCTGAGCTAGGTTGACATCGCTGTCCGTCAAAACATCCACTTCCGCGAGCATTGACTCGTACCAAACTACTTCCGCAACTTCCGCTCCAACCCTCTTATTATTGGTCGTGGTCAGTTCATCGGTGTCCGAGTCCGGATATGTCCCACAATAGGTACTGGATAGGACTTCCGCTCTGGAAAGGGCAAGAGAGGAGTTGGGAGACGGAATGGCAGAGGTATTTGAACTCTTTAGCATGACCCATCTGTGTGGGGACCGGAATAGCTTTGCGGAATCGAACTGTAAAAAAGTTTTGAAGGTTTTATTATTTCAGCAAGAAAAACATTCTTTGACTTTACTGTATTATTTTTAGCTCCAGCTGTTTGAACTCCGTCACCTTTGATTTTAAGTAATGATTAACAGATTTGTTTTAACAATTTTAACTCATTAGTAAAAATTTTCCCCGGTGACCGCCGATATCGGTCGGTTTTAACGTTTGATAATTTTATAGATTTTTCATCTTTTATAACGGTTAAGTTTCGCGGATAGTAAAAAATTAAATGGATTGAAATCTTTAGAGCACAGGCATCAGGAGGAATGGAGTCCTTGTTCTTCCGGTATTTCAAATAAAGTAGGTCGGAAGAACTAAAAACATTTGTACATGGTTAACCTTTATCATATGAGAACGGATCGTTTCTGCGATTCGTTCTTGAGTTCAATGGTTCGCTGAGGAATGATTTGCCGACCTCTGTGTTCCCTCTCTCATACAACATAGGTTTCTTAAAAACCCATTTTCACCCCTTCACCCCAAAAAACCACTAAGCAGCATCTCTAAAGATGAAAAAAGCCTTAGAGAGTTTATTTATCTGTCTTTCAGGCCTCCTGTGTAAAGAGAATGTGAAAAAATATGAAGCCTAGAATGTTACTTTGTTCCATAAAAAAAAATTATACTCTACCAAATACTCTTCGAAAGAGAAATATTATTTTCTAAATGCTGTTTGTGAAGATCATGAAAAAATTATTATTCCTCGAATCTAACTCAACTTATTTTAGTTTTTTGTCGTTTACTAGTAACATTACATATTATATGCTAATTCAGATAACATGAAATGTTTAAAATAAATAACTCCAGAAATAGCGCATAGCTGATTTATGAAATAAATAATCTGCCATCTACGATAGATATCAATTTCTAATCCCGTCCGATGGCCTCTATCACCCTCTGTCCACTAATCTATCACGTCTCATTTACGACTCAATATTTCCGCCACCCTTTTCAGGCGACACTTTCAATTTATCGCCGCCAGAGGTGAGTCAAACCTTTGCTCCTTCCTTAATGAAATCCTATCACCGAACAGATGAACAAATATAAGTATGTCGTAGGCGTGATTGTGTGGCAAAAGTTAACTTAATTTTTTTCAAAAATAAATCACGATATTGTATTTATACATTTGTATGTAATTTGGCGACTTCAGTTTTTTTTTTTAAATCGGTGTAGATTATACTTCAAGGATTAACGTTACCTCCTCCAGGCATTGCCTGGTCATGTGACAATCCGCATCCAATATGAATAGAGTTCGGTTCTGGAGCTCGGCTGATTTTACTTCCCTCCGTCTGCACTTTGTGAAGACGTTCAAAGGAACTGACAAGGTACGGCTCAGTCTGAATAATGAACCTTCAAAATAAAACAAAAAAAAACACTATGGAGAGCGCTAGATGGGATGCTTTAATTTCTTAAAAATATATATAAAATTTATACAATAACTTTTGAGATAAAAGTGAAGTTACAATTTTCTGACAAATTCTCGAAAATGCGTTTTCGAAATATCGAGTTCTCTCAATTTTTGTATGAGTGGAGTAAAAAAAATTGTTAGTATGTGTTTAGCGTTTTCGAAAACATTTTTCATGTATTATATTAAATTTTTATTATATGGAAATAGTAATATTTGTTTTAAATTCATACACCGGAAAGATAATTTAATCTGGTTTCTAAAAAAGTATTCGTTTTTAAGGAAAATAAAAAAAAATCAAGAGAAATAAGCTCACGAATTGCAAACGACTGTTAATAAGTTTAATGAAACTGAAAGTGAAAAACACGCCAAAAAATTAATAACTTTTAGTTATACTCATATACGGCGTAAACATACTCTATTTTCAATCTGAACTGGTGTGCAGAATAACCTATCTGGATGATTTCTTAAAAACATAATGTTACATACGAAGAATCTTTCAAAGAAAAACCAAACAAGACATTAAATAAATATGGAAAGCTTCAACATCATTTATATACAGAGGAATAAGTGTACGCACACGTAACCGCAATACGCAGAAATAAAATAACTCTAAAATAAAATAGTTAAATGGTTATCTCTATGAGAATTGCGTCATTGCAACCGTGAAAATAACATTATTTTTCCAAAAACTGCCCAATAGGTTACAGAATAGCACCTATCGGTAATAGAGGTGAAAATAAATAAAACGTGAATAAAGCTAATTCACCTTTCAACTTAATTTTCCACGTAGGTTTCACTGTACACACGACCTGCTTCAAGGCGACCCAAAGCGCTTCGAATTGATGAATGAGCGCAAGTGATGCATGCACGAATTTATCGCAAACCTTCACCGCGTACACTTATTCACCGCAAACTTTACTAGTTGATGCAACGGGGTTGTTTGCTAACCAGCGTCATAAGATTATAAACATGTATTTCTAATGGAGTCAGCATATATACATATTACATAAATATGTACTTAATGTAAGATCGCCGAGCGACGTGCGACCTTTCAGGAGTTTTATTAGGAAGTACCTAGAAGTTCTCCTCTTGACACATAAATGGGAAGACATCTTGGACTAAGAATTTGGGGGGGATATTTTTTGAAAAGATTTGGGAACTCATCATGTATTTTCATAAAATAATTAAATTAACGTCTTCTATTAACGCTTAGATTTTAACTTACGTTACGTTTAGTCTTAATACTTATCTCCAAAAATAAATAAATAAAATCACTTTAATTGTATGTATATACAAAATAATTTATTAGAAACATTTAATCCTTGGAATGACGACCTCCCGATACTTTAAACGCCTCAGCGTGCCAGGGGTATAATGCCAATAGCCCGCCGTACTCCGGTTAATACTATTTTCTTAATAACTTACATATTTTTTGCAAAATAATGTTTTTGTAAATTGTAACAATATTTTTTTGATAGGAACCAGATAATTTTTTCATATATTTATAAAAATATACAAATCTGTCTTACGTATTTTTTCAGAATACTAAAATACTATATGTAAGTAACTATAAGCAAATATCCTATAATATTGATAATTCCTCCAACTTCTGACGTTTCGCATAATTTTGGTGGCAACTTGCTATACCAGCGCCTCCTAGCGGCATGAGTTGTGTGCCTTGGTGTTCACTCGTTTTCTCGGATTTTATGTGAAATTTTATTCTTTGTAGATAATAAATTATTTTTATCGAATTTTTTTAAAAGGTATCTCACATACAAGCTTACTGATTTTTTTGCTAATCAATAAAAAAATATTAAAGCGGTTATTAACTTTGTCTTTGATAGTTAGAAAGTTTGTTTATTTTACAAAAGATCTCAATATATTTAATAAATATTACTGATAAATATTTTTAATATATTCGATAATTCAAAACACATACAAAAATCTTTTTTTCCTCCTTCACATAATCAAGGCCTATTTAAGCATTGATAAATCCTTTCCTACAGCCGCTACCTTCACCCGCCTCACAAAGCTGCCCAACAGGGTTGCGACATAGCATCGCTGCCTTTACACTGTACAGACCGGGGCGCTCTTGAGAGATGTCACATAAAAAAATAGAAACATAAGTTGTGATTGTGACATCATCTTGAACATGCAACATGGAAATAAAACAGCTTTGCTGAATTAACCTTTAGTCTTTTCATGGTTTTATCCGCGTTTTACGTAGTCAAGAATATTTTACTTGATTGCATATAAAAAAATCATTTTACCAACCTATCAAAGTTTTTTGGCATCCTGAAAACGATTTGGGAGTGTTTTTGTTGTTTGTCCACGAACTAAACCACGGAACCAACTTTTAAAATAAAATTATTTAAAAAAATATCAAAATTGATCAAAATACAAATTACAAAGCGCAAAATACTGCCACCAAATACTCAATTCAATTTGTAGCCATTGAAAGGAGTGTCAAAGTCAAATACTGCCACACTAGCTCCCTCTAGCGGCTAGAGTTGTTGAAATTTTCACATTTCACTGGAGTTGAACGTATTATTAATATTATAGTTTATTTGCTATAGGTAAATATAATATCTACAGGGTTTTCCAATAAGAGGTGTTATTTTGATATTCAATCGTAAAATATCAATGGTTTCGTTGCTAATTAATTAATTAATCATCTCCCGATAGCGCAATCCATTCACTGTAACTGTTGCTCCAGCCTCATTTTCGAAAAAGTAAGATCCAATGACTCCGCCGGACCATAAACCGCACCAAACAGTCATATGTTGAGGATTGAGAGGTTTTTCAACAATAACTCTTGGGTTTTCCGAGCCCCAGATGCGACAATTTTGCTTGTTGACGAAGCCACCGAGGTGGAAATGGGCCTCATCACTCAAGATGATTTGCATTTGATTCACTCAAATGAATTTTAATAATTTCAATGCGTTGTTGTCCATTTTTATTAATGACGTAGTTTTTACTTGGCAAATATCAAAAAATCACATCTTCAAATGTAACATCTACCGAAACAGCGGCCTATTCAAAATAACACCTCTTATTGGAAAACCCTGTATAAGTAACTATCCGAAATATTGTCAGGTTTTTCTTAGTCAGGAGAAGTTTGGCTCTCTTTTAAAAAAGCACTGGAATAGCGTATCTTGTGTTTCCGCAATAGCCACTTTAATTTAAAGCAGATCTATAACTTTACACGGCTGAATAAATTTAAGTTACGAATGCGCGTTAAGCAAATTTGAAATGAAAATAATTCTCCAGACAAGCAATACTTTAATTTCTTTGGTTAAGCTTCAGCTAAAACTACCTTAGGGATTTAGTAAGTTTACTGGTAAATATTCATATGTTTGTCTTCCACAACATGTATTTCATCAATCTTACCCCGGATGATGATGGGTTTATCAAAACATATATTAACTTCTTCTTCTGGCGTCTTATTTTAACGGAGGTTGGCTATTATCAGGGCAAACTATACTCAGTAGGCCGCTGCATCGAAAATTCTTTCCATTAATCACTTTGAACTCCGTGTAAAATTATGAGGAAAATTATAACTTACTTTGATCCCAACAGAGAAATGCGGATACAGAAGTCGGCCCATCCCAATACTGAAAGATGTCTCGTATAAATTTTATAGTTTCTTTTTTATCCATAGCCAGAGATGGCGAAGAAATATATAACAGTAAGAATACACCACTGAAGAGCAAACCGAAGATTTGTTTGCTTCTCATCTTGTCCCTGCAATGGTGGAACTCTTCACAGGTATTAAGAATCGAAAAAGTGATTTTATACTTTTATAAGCAAACTGATTCCATGAAAAAGATCATTATTTCGAATATTTCAACAACAGGGTGAACATCATTCGATATCAAAAGCGTTTAAATAAAATTATTTATACAGCGCCTTTGTGTGATTTTTCGCGAAAACGGCGCTATATAAGTCACCTAAGTATTATTAATTTATATTTCTTATGCATTTGCAAGAATCTCCATTATGACCATTAACTACGTAATACGCCCTTATTGTGAAATTTGAAGCTGTGGAAAGAAGAAGGCTCATTTTTAGGTAGTGTGTTGTAGGTGGTAGGTTTCAAGCGGTGACTTCAGCTGCGTTATATTATTTTTGTCACAATTTCAAGCGGTGACTTCAACTGCTTTATTTAATTTTTTGTCACATTTTCAAGCGGTGACTTCAGCTGCGTTATATTATTTTTGTCACAATTTCAAGCGGTGACTTCAACTGCTTTATTTAATTTTTTGTCACATTTTCAAGCGGTGACTTCAGCTGCGTTATATTATTTTTGTCACATTTTCAAGCGGTGACTTCAGCTGCGTTATATTATTTTTGTTACATTTTCAAGCGGTGACTTCAGCTGCGTTATATTATTTTTGTCACAATTTCAAGCGGTGACTTCAACTGCTTTATTTAATTTTTTGTCACATTTTCAAGCGGTGACTTCAGCTGCGTTATATTATTTTTGTCACATTTTCAAGCGGTGACTTCAGCTGCGTTATATTATTTTTGTTACATTTTCAAGCGGTGACTTCAGCTGCGTTATATTATTTTTGTCACATTTTCAAGCGGTGGCTTCAGCTGCGGTATATTATTTTTGTCTCATTTTCAAGCGGTGACTTCAGCTGCGTTATATTATTTTTGTCACATTTTCAAGCTGTGACTTCAACTACGTTATTTTATTTTTGTTATATTTTCAAGCGGTGAATTTAGCTGCGTTTTAAACTACGGGTCGTAAATATCTAAGTATGTTTTATAAAAGATTTCATAACGAGAAAAATGTGTTGATAAATAATAATTTTTTTTATATTCATAATGTTTCCACGGTGAGAATCTTAATTAAAAACAACAAACAAGTTAAATCTCAGTTCATTCACATGGGTAGTATAAAATAAAAAACTTCTTTTTGCCATTTTATTAGAAAAATGTAATATTTTTAGCCTTTTCGTCATCTCGAGAAAGTGGGGGGGGGGGGGGGGGGGGCGGTAAATTAATTTAAAAAATCAATGCTGAAGGCCATTGAGTATACGAAATAAGAGGGTGGAAAGATCTCGCAAAGAAAAATAAGTAAAAGCCGATAAAATTCGATTCAACATCATAAAGTTTCAGATGAATTCTAGTACAAAAAATATACATTTTAAAGAAAATATTTGTATAAGTCTTTTTAGAACTGTGTGTGTTTTGTCGACAACAATATGTCGGGATTCCCTTAGTTCTTTAAAATGCAAATAACATGTTTAGAGCGCGGTAAAGAAACACCGGCATTTTATGTATTTATTTTTAATGGTATTTGGTTCCTGATTAATGATCTGTTAGTTGCCTAACATGAAAGGCACGAAAACGACAAATTTCATGTGATTTATGGATTATAAAAACCAAACTCAGTCCATCATTTCATATTCATGGTTTATGATGTAGTAAATCATAGGAATACCTATGTTTTTACTCGTATTATCTGTTGTAATGATACTATTTTAAAGAAAATGGAAGTATTGAAAGTGGTTATCAACTTATAAATGCTTTAATAATCAACCTACATACGATAGAATAGAATCGAAATGTTTGAATTTGGGAGGCCGGTAGGTACCGACGCAACGGGGACCATTCAATGAATAACCAGCACCTCTGCTGGTCACCCCAAGTAGTTTGCTACGTGCCTGAATGCGTCTGTCAACCAGCTGCGTGGCGGGCCAGATCGCGAGAGGATGGTTTAGGAAGACCCTTTGACCTCTCAAACTGGTCTCTCGACTAATCGCCTTGCGTCGCAGTGGGAGGAATATATTCATATATCTAGATTCCTACCCAACCCTATTTCTTTTACTTTCACAGAACGTGCTCTCCTCCATTTTCTTAAAAAAGCATCTCAAAAGATGACGTAGGCCCCGAGATATGCTCTCCGTTATGTTTCTAGTATATACTATAATAAATATTTCTGATTATTATTTCGGCATATTATTTACACGCCATTTCTAAAAAAGCCAGAATATAAAATAATATCCATTCTGTAATAAAGTAATCAGTTGACGGTCTCCGTGGTCGAGGGGTAAAGCGAAGGTCGCGGGTTAGAATTCCGGCGTGCGCAAGTAAATTTTATTTTATTAATTTGTGTTATTTCATAATTTATTAACTAAACACTATATACATATAATATACTTGCGGCACGTTCCAGAGTGGAAGACACCCTTAGCCCCGGTGCAAGACCATTCAGAATTGGAATGTTAGGTGACCAAATCTGAATAGCCAGGTCCTCCCCTATTTTCCTCTTTACCATCTCCTTCTCCTCTCCACAATCTTCAGCCTCACAAAATTTCCCAATTGGGGATGCCACAGTTTCACTGGCTCCAGATGATTGGGAGTAGTTGGGACTCTCGTCCGATATTCATATAAACCAAAAGTAGGAATGTAGGAGGGAGGTTGTATCTAGTGAGACAGAAAATTCGAAAATTCTACAATTTGAATTTGCACGCTAAATTACGCCTTTATTTGGATTGCCGTCATAAAGTCATTGACTACAGCGCGATAAATCGATTCGAATTCACGACGGCCATGACATTGAAAATAATAATTTATAAAATGATTTGAATCTCAAATATTTTTGTCAAGTCTTTGAAGAAGATCGTGACCCCCATTACCAATAGTAACTATGTCGCAGTCTCCTCTCTTTGTCTCTACTTTGCCAGGACCAAGAGCTTCTCATATATCAGTAAAGAGCGGAATAAATGCAAAGATAAAATCAAAAATATGCGCATTTCAATTCACGGTTCTAGAAAAAACCAAGAAGAATTTAATAAATATGCAGTACAATTGATATTTATGTTATTTTTTAATGTTATGTAATGTTAGGAATAATAAAAATGTGTTATAAAATTAGTTTTAGTGCAGGTAATTCGAATAAAAGGAAACATTCATTGCATTTTTAAAAGTAGTTAATTGATTTGAAAAACACACACAGAAGAGTAAAAACAACAACCCGTAAAAAAACAGAGTATTTTTTAACTATAATACATCTATTTTAATTAATAGTATTGTATTTAAAAATATGGGTATCTGGTAGTGAAACAGTAAAAGATGATGTTGTGTGTGTCACGGCGTTTATTGTGAGTATAATTGTGCAGTTGCGAGATGACTGTGGACCGATGACGATGATACTAGGCGTAGACAGCGATGATGATGTACTTAGGTCCTCCTCCGTTTATATAGGTGCTGATTCTTTTGTTCTCGTCTTCCACAGAACCACGTATTCGCAGTACCGCTGACACGGTTTATTGTTTGAAAGTTTTGCATCACCCTGCATTCCTTCACATTCGCATTATCAGCAGTTTACGTATCGCGGTATCAAAGGTCGATATTTTAATTGATGTTTCGTAAGTCTGATTGTTGATTCGGCTTTTTTTAGCAACGGGGACGCGGCTGCTATAAAAATATGCTACTTTTTGGTTTGAATGAAGATAGAGCCTTTCTCCCATGGAATGGCTCTTTACTGCTGTGAAATTTTAAAATGACTTATATATAAAATTATATATGTCATTTTAAAAGAGAATTAAACAAAAAAATACAGTGTGTGGCAAGCCTACGCACGACGGAAGTGAAACTTTTAGTATTCTTCTCTCTCTCTTTTAATTTCATTCTCTCTTTTTTTCTGTCTATTGACATATTTATAAGTAGCATGTGATAAAAAAAATTAAAAATTATAAAAATATGGGATTCGAACCCGGGTCCTGCATAACGAGTGTCGAACGCTCTGCCTCTAGACCGCGAGAAGAGGTATCTCGCGCGACGAGAAGCGCGTATACAACGTGTACTCCTCAATTGACTTGTCCCGCGCCAATTTTCGTTTTCAAACACGGCAAATGAATAATATCATATAACGTCTCGTTAACGCTTTATATAGGGTCGAATCGAAGATATATCGGCAGTGTGAAGTCATATCTGTCGTTTTTCAAAATATTTCCGTATATTTGTCCGTTTTGGAAAAGTTCTATCATGTATTGTAAAATAAACCCCACGGAAAAATCCTTTTAAGATTTTCTAGGCCTGTTAGGTTAAAATCGACCGTATGTCCATCCATTACGCCGAGCCGCGCGCTGAATAGTGTTTTTACACGACTTCATCACTAAAGTCGTTAAGATTCCCGCTTTATTTTAGAGATTTAATAGGGCAAATTTAATCGCAGGTCTGTTCAATACACCAGGGCCGCGCGTCGCATATTTTGTGCATGGCTGCTTCACTTACGCCGTTAAGATTCTGGATTTGTTTTAGGGTATTGTTGTAAACTGAATGTTGTGTTAGCAGCGTAAAATATGAATTATTCGCATTGGCTCTTTTTAGGATTTTATTCATGGCACACAGTGTATATATTCAAACAAAAATGAGAATAATTATTATTTCTCTTTCTAATATCGAAAAAATGTATTTGATATGATAGAAAATAAGGGTAAAAATACTTTTTGATTTGATTTTTGAATTTGATATTTTGAAAGGCAGGCATAAATTTTGATAAGTAGTTTCTTAGCTTCTGTAGGAAGATTTCTTCGGACAGACTTAAGTTGTCTTAGGTGAAAAAAACCGGTGCTTATGGTCCTATTTATTTGACTTTTAAACGAAAATTTCTAAAGTATTAGATTTTATAGTGATTTATTTTTAGGTTATTATGTCTTTAGCTAAAAATTCGGACAGCATTACACATCTGCCCTGATGATGGAAACTGTAGTGTGTAATATTTTCGCCTTTTCACCATTTTCTTTTATTTTTTATTTGTTTAAAACAATATAAAATTTTCTTCTCTCTTGGCTATGACCGATATTTAATTTTTTTCTCTAAGGCTTTGCATATGTGTTCGCAGGGATGGAAAATTCCCCCCCTACAACACATAAGCCTCCATGAAAATTGGACCCTTTTCTTTGATATCTACAGAAAGCTACTTAAAGCTCTCTTGTACTATATATCTTCATAGACATATGTACTCAACTAATTAATACGTTATTTACGAACTTGAACGCAAATATTTCCGTATTTATATTGTAATTAAATTCCATCAAACGTTGTGTAATTTTTTTGATTTATGATATAGGATTTTAATTACCTTCATTTTTGTGGTAACCCCCTTGGTTCTGATCGAGGTGTTGAGTTTCACAATTTAATTGGTCTTTCCATTGCAAACCTAGACTTAAATGAATTCCCTGAATGAGCTAACTTTCCTATTGTAATTATTCTGATTCCCTGCACCCTAACAAAATCGTAGTTAAACGCTGATAAAAGATATTATACATGTTTATTTGGACAAGTAATTTAATATAACTCAAATGGTTAATTGTTAGTAAATTTGATTTTGGTAAACTCTTGGGTCTGTTTGGCGCCACTCCTTTTTGATTCTGCTGCTATAAGGTACATGTAAAGATTGATTTAGTAGGTTAATGTAATTAGTTAATTGCATATTTGACGAACTCGGAATAGCCCATTTGCTGGCATAATTTGGCTCCAAATCCTCCTGCAAGTAAACGAGATGATCGTGAGTCAACAAGAAATTTGCACAATCCTTTGACACGGCTCTTTGATTGATACCTAAGTTATCGCGTCCCAAAAAGCCTTCCACGTCATCATGTGCTGCCTTCAAGTTTCCCCTCGGGTCTCGATACCCCCAAATTCCGACCCCTCCTTGGACTACAATTTACTTAGGGCGAACCGGTTTTGTCCTATATACAATCATATACTCACGGTTGGTGTGGACTTACGGGTCGTGAATCCTCATTCCACGTTTAAAAGAAAATGCGAGAGTGATCTATAAGACCTAAAATGCAAGCTGTATGCAGGTCCGCATTCTCCAGTAAACAGTACATACGAATAAATATATGTATACATACAGTTTGGGAAAGGTTTATAACTCGCAATACGAGGCTATCTACCTCGCATTCCGAGCTCGGATCTCGCGCCAAGAACTCTGCGAAGCTCTAGGTCTGGTAACCGAATATATACGTACTAATAAGGTGATACTAATAAATACTAGTAGAATAAGGTCATATTTGATAGTTTGTTTTGGAGAGCTATCGAACTCCAGGCTTTTGTTTGTTTGGTTTTGACGTTTTTATTTAAGAGAATCGTCATCTCTATTTGGTTTGGTTAATGGTCTTGTTGTAGGAGCGACCACTGCCTCCTGTTTGACGAACTGTATTTGTTTTAAATTTTACCTCCAGGTTTCAACATTAATTTTGTTCATCCTATCCCGTGATTTTCCAATTGTTTCAAGTAGTTGATTGCCACATTAGAGAGTACTCGACTCTCAAATGTCTCAGGCAACTGATGGGGTTTTGTATGAGCACCCAATCAATAAAATTCAAATGTTTCGTATAATTATTCGATATAATCCTACTAACCCGTGATTTTTCCAATTGTCGATTGAGAATGATAAGTATTTGTAAGTACGCAGCTTCCAGCTGTTTCGGGTAACTAATAAAAATCTATGCGACTATCTAAACAATGGTATTTAAATGTTTCATGTAATTTTTCGATATAAATCTGGCTAACCCGTGATTTTTCAATTGTCGTTTGTGATTGATAAGTATTTGAGAACACGCATCTTCCAGCTGTTTCGGGTAATTAATAAAATCCTTTGTGACTAACTAATTATGGCCAAGGTCGTTTCCAAACTATGCGGTTGACCCAATTCTCCAGTGAACCTTTGTTTTATCAACAAATTGAACAATGTAAACATCTCATTTGACCCACTAACCCAGATGTGAGATTGTTTATTTTAAAAAATATCTCGCACTCTCTTTGTGATTCAGTTTTGTTACCGTTTATTGTGCGTAGTTAATTTAAATATTTTTTATTCCTTTATTGAAGTTAAACTATTTTTCATTTTCCGAATTTAGTAAACTTACTAGGTTTAATTGAAGAATAAATATACATATATAAGTACACATATCTCGATTATCAAAATATGTTAACTAAGAGTACATATATTAATAAATAAATATAAAATATATGATTCTACATAGTCTGGAATATTAATAAATACATATTTTCTTTTTCAATAATATAGATATGTCCTCGGGTAGGTATTAAAAATCGCTACCATTTCGATGCTTCGATTAATAAATAAAATACATATATATAATTACATTACTCATATATATATTCTTTATATACAATATATTATTTTATTTTATATAAATAAATACATAATATACATATATTAATGTGTAATGCTTTGCTTTGTTGTTTTTTTAATAATTTAATTGATATACCATAATCAGCTGTATCTCCTCACTCCTAGGTCCTGAAAATTATTTATAAAAGGAAAACTCACCCTCTACAAGATTTTCCGGTTGGGTGCCACACAACAAATCTTGCCGAAGAAAATCCTACCTAATTAACTGAATTTTCCAACTAATTTCAAAATAAATCTTTTCGACTATTTATTCCTATTTAATATTTTATTCTCGCTTGAATCATATAAATTTGCTGATAATTGATTTTTCTTCCGAACGAAATCCTAATCCAGAAAACCCGTTGACTTGATAACACCTTTCTAGTTTAGGCTTTTGAATGATAGCTGTTTCAAATTCTTTTTCGAAATGATAGACTGATGATTAAAATTCCGGTTAAAACGACAAACACTTTTAACACTGTCGCTATACGCACGATGGATTTTAATTGAACAATTTATTAATTCTAAATTTCTTTTTATATAAATTGATAAGAAAATTTATTCCGAATTGTGCAAACTTTTAATTAACTTCTTAATAAATTAAATTTTTTTCTCTTACTATTAATTTTAGAACAAAGGTTTAAACGTTTATTATTATCGAATCCTTTTTTTTGTTTTTGTGTTTCTTTTAACCTAAGATGAAGTATTTATTACTATTATTATTATTTTTTAACCAAATTGACGTTAAATTATAATCTATTTTTAAATATCAATACGCGATCACGTTCACTTTAGATTAACGATAACAAACTCTTAAATTTAATTTGAATGTTTTCACTTTGAATGAAATAATTATTTTTAAATTTTTAATTAACTCACAATTCACTTTTTAGCACTTCTCACTTTTAACACTTTTAAGCACTTCACACTTTACTTTTAAAGCACTGAGTTTAAACTGTATTTATTTTCACTGTTTGATTTAATTTAACTGACTTATTAAATTTCACTGACTCTAGCATTTGTACTTTTCACAAAATTTTCCTAAGTCCAGGGGCTTATTTAAAATTTAACACTTAAAGATTTTTCACTGTTAATCCTACCAAAGACGTAGTACTGCCACGTAACAACTTTTCGAATCCTCGGCGCGACTGTCTCCTGACTGATGTGTTCCATCTTTTATACCCCTCTCAGGTTCCAAAAGACGTATCTGAATTTCTCTTGATGCTTAATTCTATCTCCTATCAACTCGTAAATCCGAACACCCCTTCCATCAATATCGATTGTGCTTCCATAAGATGTTCTGCTTTCCGGCTCAAGGCGGTGGTCAGTTTCCATCTCACAAATTTAAATCGGTAGGGTCCGAATCGGGTAAGTCTGTGTTAATCGCCCAGGCTCCCTTTGTCCTCTGTTCATACAAAAATGTAGTTAAAATCTCATGATTTTGCGTTCCTTTTTTTTCTCAATCCGCGATAGGTCCGTCCTCAATAACATATATACAGATCTCAATTTTATGCATCTCGTGCGAAAATTGTTTAAATCCATGTCGAAATCTTTACTACGCATTTTTGAATTTCGATTTGTTTAAATTCTACTTAATTTTATTGTTACTTATATGAGCTTTTCCATTTCCACCCGTACTTTCTATCTCCCTGTCGCAGATTTGAGTTTTTCCTTTATCTTTGAATTTTATTTTTATCCGCGACGTTTTCTTGCACAATTTCTTCTTGATTCTTATGTCATTTCTCATAACTCTTATAATTACTCATTTTCCAAGTCGTATTTATTAATTTCACGGATAAATTCGAATTGTATCGCTTTTCTCCACATGGATCATTTTTTATCTCCGCTCTTTACCCTTCCTTTTATCTTTTCTCCACTTTTTCCGATGTGTGTGGTCTCCAGGAAAATTTCATACTTCATTTATTATTAATTAATATATAGTTTTCCACACTTCTATGGGAGATATACCTAATTAGACTCTGGGATATCTGTCATTTTTATTGCCTGAACCAATCTCCGCCCAATTTTCTATCTTTCTCATACCAGGATTCACATAAAACATATGCATTGACATCTGTTTACGTTTAAAATTTTGGTACTAGACTCGTAAATTTAGTTTAATTTCAAACCTATTAATTTTAATCTCTTTTGCCTAATCTAAATACTTCATAAGACCAACGTTAAAGTTAATCGCTTTTCTAATCGTTTATTACCTTAACGTAAATAAAAATCATGTTCAAATTCCGATTGTTTATCCTTCAAAATATACATGAGACCGCCAACCTTTTATCTTGTTTCGATCCCTCCGTAATATTGGGTAACTCTAATATATATCTAACCTAATAATCATGAAAATGTCTACTTTTCCTGAATCTAATCTATCGATATATGTTTAGTTTTACTGTCTTCTTCTGATACTCGATTTTCACGTCCCTAGGACCTTCGTAGCAGTCCAAAATCTCTGTATTTTCCTTCCATTCGATCGCCGCACTTTTCTAAAATGTGTATTTTTTTTGCGAGATTTTCATTCAAGATTGATTTACCAATATGTCCGTTTCATCTTAAATTGATAACGATTAATTTCCATTGTTTCCAACACTCACTCCTCTCTTTAGTACGATTTTTATCGAACATGACACCCTCCTTCTATCATAAATAATTGCACTACAGTTGAAATTCCGCCAGTAACTTTCCTTCGCTTTTCCCGTCCCTTTTTTTATACTATCACGTTTATAAATTTTCCATTGCATTTTCGTGCGTGTGTTTTTCAATTTGTAAAATCTTCAAAGCACTCGATTTCAACGGTTCGATACCCCATAATTGTCTCAGTCATTGTAAACATTCCCAGGAGTTTGTCACCTTGAAAGTCGATGTTGACCCTAAAGTGCGTTCACCTCTAATTTCTGTGAGAATCGAAATGTCGTTAATTATCTTTTTTATTGCCCGATCCACAGTTCATTCCTTTGTCTGTATTTGGTGTACGCCTCTCCGTTCACTGATTGGTTACTCAAAATTTTATAGCTCTTTGTTCAGATCTATTGGTTGACAACCTTCAATATTTATTTTTAGGCCTAGGAAAGGGGAAGTACCAGTCGTCCTAGACGATTTTACGACCTCTCTGCTTTCGTCCCGGAACCTAGATTTAATTTCAACTATTACAGGTGTCTACTGCAAGCAAGCTGGATCAATTCTTTCTCCGCCAGATGTCGTTAGCATGTCCGTTTTCATAAATAATTTGCATATTTTTTTGCAGCTATGGTTTATCTGTTTTTTTTCACTGTGGTTTAAAGCCTTTCATCACAGTTCCCCCCTCTGAACTCAATTTGCTGTGGCTAACGTTGTATACTACTTTAGACATCGAAATTGTGTTCAAAATGTAGTCTAGTTTTTCTCCCCCCCTCGTTCTGTTATTCCTTTTCCTACATCACTTCCTGTTATTTCCTTTCTCTACCTCACTCTATCATTCCCTATCTCTCTCTCCATTCTGTTATTTCCTTTCTCCCCCCCCCTCATTCTGTTATTCCCTATCTCTCTTTCCATTCTGTTTGGATTGTTAACAACCTTGACTTTGAATCACATTGTATTTTCTATTTTCTTTTCGCGTAGATTTTATTTTATGGAATTTTCTCTAATTTTGATAAACTCAAAATTAATCTCTTTTTTTTTCTGGGAAAAAACACGCCCCTCGACTCGCGTGTTTAGGTGGTCCTCAACCTGGTTGGACTAAGACCTCCCTCACAATGATTCGGGTAAAGATTGTTTGCAATCTCGCGGTCTCTTGGTGTGCAAATAATCGTTTGTTTTGGTTTTGTAAGTATTATATTTTTGTGAAATGTATATCTTTGCACGACCTCACCCAATCCGACAATCAGTGGTATACATGTTCCATTTAAACTTTTCCAGCATTTTGTTTTTTTTTTTTTTTTTTTTTTTTTTATTCGCTAAAAATTTTTTTGTGTAATTTCTAATTGTCTTTTCATAGATCATTCAAACAAGTTGTTCTAGCCTAGGTGTTACCCATCCTAATTTTTAAATTTCATAACTGTTCTTAACTAACCTCCAATTTTTTCATCGTTCCTGTTTCCTTTTATCTTTTTCTAATGTCTACTCTAAATCTATAGATAACCTTATTTCAAGTTTTCAAAAAAAAATTCCAACTCTATGCATTGTCAATTTAAAATCTTGTTTTATAAAACGTACCCTATCCTATTTATAATATATATATTTTTTTTAGTTCCTTTTGTGGGTATATAACTCCCATACGCTTTCCTTCTGTGTTCTTACTTATCTAACAAAATTTTCCTACACACTAACACACAAAATTTTTTTCTAAACTAGAAAATCAATATTATCGAAAAATTTTTCTCTTACTCTATTAGTAAATTAGAATATGATTGTCGCTTATTAAGAAATTTGTTCACTCAACCTTAAGGACTTAAGGACGACCCGCCCCTCGCAACCAAACTGATAGTCTAATATTTTAGTAATTTTTTCTTTCTCCCTCCCTCCTTAAATTATATCGTATTCTAACATATTCTTATTTGTATTTCTCAATCGTTTGTTTATTTAAAGTTTCAAATATTTGTAAATTTCGCATTTTATTCGTTGATTTCCACTATCTCTAAACTCGGTTTTTGTTCCTTATTACATGTATAATATTTCGCTAAATGAATTGCGCTATAATCTCCTTTTATTTCCCGAGTTACCGGATCAATTAGCGTATACGTGTTACTATAAACTTCTGACCCAATTACATAAGGTCCATCGTAAAGCAGATTGAATTTTTTTATTTCTTTTTTGAGTAGGTTTGATTGGGTAAATTTTTTCAACTTGACCAGGGTCCCAATCTCATAAGTTATTAATCTTTTGTTGAGATTATAGTATTTCTGTCGATTTGCAGCGCTTTTCTCTAAATTTTTCCGTGCTGCTAATCTTATTTCATTTATTGTTTTCGTAGATTTTCCGCAGCCTTGAGTATACCTGTCTAAACTATAAGTTGGTGATTTCCCAAAAGCTATTTCATTAGGTGAGAATCCTGTTGAACAGTGTATCGAATTATTGTAGGTTTGTTCTATTTCTTTAAGGAAAGCCGCCCACTTGGTATGTTTTTCGTGACAATAAATACGGAAAATTCTACCTAATTCTTTATTCACGCGCTCTGTTATGTTCGGTCCGGGATTTCGTATTGAAGTATGTACGATTCGTATGCCCATCCTATTTAAGTTGTTTTCCCATTTCTTCGATGTAAATTGGGATCCGTTGTCAGTTAACAAAGCATCTATTTGTATTGTTTTATTAAAATCCTCTACACAATTTAACACGGTCTTAGTACTTGCTATCCTCAATTTATATAATTTTACAAATCTACTGAATGAATCTTGAATCACGAAAATGAATCTAACCCCTCCTATTCCTCTCGGTAAAGGTCCGTATAAATCTGCCATAGCTAATTGTCCTACTTCTTTGGTAATTATGGATTTACTCGGCCCTACAGTTGGTCGAATTTCGCGCTTCGCCAGCTGACATAGGTGACACCCTCTCACTATGCGTTTTATATCTCGGTGCATGCCTGGCCAATAATACCTATCCCCCAAAGCTGTCCCTGTTTTAAAAACTCCTCCGTGTCCAATTTCTAAATGTATCATTTTTATTAGTTCTTCAGTCAACTCTTGTGGTACTGCTAACACCGTTTTGTTTAGTCCTGTTGTGTAATATAAAGTCTTGCCTATTTTTTTGTAATTTTTCAAATACCTATTAACATCTTTTGTCGGCGGCCCAAATTTTCCCTTGCGCAAATATCCGGAAATTTCTCCCAAAAATGTGTCTTGTTTTTGTAGTTCAGTTATATTTTCTAAGTGTTTTCGAATCTGTTGTCTACCTTTCACTGCAAAAGCTGCTATCTCTGGGCACGTGTTTTTCTCCTCCTGTACATTTTTTGCATCACAAGAATAACGAGATAAAATATCAGGCCCTATATTTTCCTTCCCTTTGACGTACTCTACAGTGAAGTTAAATTGATTTAAATACAAAATCCACCGTGTTAGTCGGCCACTGTACATCTTCCAGCTCTTTAAAAATGTCAATGCTTGATGATCCGTTCTAATTATTAAGTGTACTCCTCTTAAATATGTCTCAAATTTATGTAAAGCATATATTATCGCCCATAACTCTTGTTCTGACGTGGTCCATTTCAACTCCGGTCCTCTTAAAGCTTTGCTAATAAATCCAATAACGTGGTGATTCCCTTCCTCATCCAACTGATATAATTCTCCTCCTATGGCGAACCCCGAACTATCTGTCTGTAAATAATAAGTACTATTTGGGTCATGATGATGTAAAATAACTGTCTCTAAAAATAATGTTTTCACCCTCTCGAATGCGCGCTGTTCTGAGTCACCCCATCGCCAGGTTCTATTTTTCTGAAGTAAATCGCACAAAACCCGTGTTGTTTCCCCATATTTATTAGCGAATCTACGGTAATAATTACAAAGTCCAAGAAAGGCTCTAACTTGTTTTATTTTCTTGGGTACCGGAAAATTTTTTATGGCGTCAATCTTTTCCGGATCCATTTGAACTCCCAAAGGCGTTATAATATGTCCTAACATACGTACTTCTGTGAATAAAAATTGACATTTTTCGAGTTTACAAGTCATGTTTGCTTCCTTTAACCTCTCAAGCACTGCGTTTACATGTTCAAAATGATCTTCTTGACTACCACACGTATATATTATTAAATCATCTAAGTAATTAGCGCAGAATTCCCTCACCCCTGGTCCTAGAATTTTGTCCATTCCTCTTGAAAAACTCCCTACTGATGTTTTTAACCCCTGCGGTAATACCTTGTATACGTAAGATTTTCCATTGTATACAAACCCAGTATACTTGCGACTTTCTGGACTGATAGGTATTTGAAAGTAAGCTGAATTTAGATCTATTGTGGTTATGAATTTTACACCATGAAAACGCTGTATAATTTCTGAAGTTAATGGTGGTTTTTTTACTTCCGCCTGCATTCTGGTGTTTAAGAATCTAGCATCTAAGAGTATCCTAACCGTCCCATCTTTTTTCAAGGTAAATGTTAGAGGACTAGAAAACTGCGTGGCCTCTCTACTGATGATTCCTAATGACTCCAATTCTCTAATTTTTTCATCAATCTTATCTCTGTAAGCAAATGGTACTGGGTAGGATCGCTTAACGAAAGGCGTCTCGTCCGTCATTCTTATTTCGTGAGTGTACAAAGTAGTTAGACCCGGTTTGTCTATAAATACATTCTTATGTTTAATTAAAATCTTTTCTAACCCTTCTTTTCCTTTTGAATCTAGATTTAACTCAGACACAAAGGTCGTTATTCTACGCTCGAGGCACGCCGTATTATTTATTTCAGGGTTTACTTCAATACTAATTATTTTTCCACTTGTGAAATTTTGATTTCTAACCTCCTGTTTAGGTTTCCTATGAATTACGGTTGAATTTACTAACTCTATTTCCTTCTTCCCATTTCCTGTTTTTATTTTTAACTTTCTGTTTTCTCCACATTTAAATTCAGCTGTATATTCGTCTAACCAGTTGATACCCAATATAATTGGCCTAATTAACTTTGGTATTATTAAACACGGCGTATTTATTATAACATCTCCAAATCGCAACGGTACTAGAACCAACCTAGATATTCTCTGACTTTTATGTCCTATCGCTACTTTAATCTGTATAGTCGTTACAGGCCTAATAGGATAAATTGTTTGATCATTTAAATAATTTTCATAAAACTCTTGAGAAACGCACGTGATTTGACTTCCGGTATCTATTAAACAGTGAACTTCCGTGTTATCTATCTGTGCTTTGGCTTCCGGTAATAACGATAAAGTGCTACCCTTTTCTACTTCCTCATAATCTCTGTCTTCGAAAATGTTGTTGAACCCCCTAATTTCCCTGCTTGTTTTCTCTTCGTTCACTTTCAATTGATTCCATTCATCCGTTATTTGTTGTAAAGAATTGACACATACTTCCACATCTATTTCCGCTTCCGTTCTCGTTTCTTCCGCTCCATCCTTTCGTCTTCTCACATTCCTTTCTGCTTTTATTGGGGCAATCATACCTTGTTCATTTTTTCCCAGTCCTTTCATTGGATTCCACCCCCATTTCATCATAATCTTCAATGCAGTGTTGTGTTTTGGTGCCGGCGTCCCTCTCCCTGTGTGAGTCGTATTCATGAGGGCTAATGAATCAACCCTCGGCCGTTTCCCGAATTGTTCGCGATGACTAGCTCCTTGCCGCTTGTAGTTATTGTAGAACCTCCCTTTGAAGATGTCGTAGTTTCGGCACACTTGTTGCAGCTAGCGCCCCCTTCCACACTCTCTATTGCGTGAATTCTCTTCTTTATAGCGTGGTAACGGTCACGGTATTTGTCCTTCTTGGCGAACTCCTCCCCACTTCTTTTCTTTGTATTCCGTTCTTCCGGTGTGCAAACCATTGTATCTAGTTTTCGAAGAAACTCAGCAGCGACAATCTCATCTCCTGACTGCCCTGAAAACCATAGCGATTGAACTTCTTTAGGGTAATGTCTCATAATTTCGTCAACTACGCTTAACGGTGCTTCTGTGATTTTTAATGCTTTCGCTAAATCCCAATAATTCGCGAAATGAGTGAGCATGGATATATCTCTCTTGGCATCATATACCCCTTCCGCAAGACGACGGCGAACCTCATTCTTCTTTATATCTCCCCAATAGGTAGCTAAAAAATCTCTTTCGAAATCCAACATTGTTTCCCATCGCTTGTTGTATAACTTGGCCCACGTTTTTGCTTCTCCCTTCAAATTTTCCCGTACGACAATTAATGGATCTGTACGTTTAACTTTTCTAGTGTATTCTTTTAAATCTTCTAAGAAACTTATGGGGTTTTGATTTCCACCGGAAAATGAAGGTCGTTCCTGCTGCGGTAGCATTTCCACTACTTGGAGAACGTTTTTCGGCGCACTATCCTCTCCTGTCACCGCCACTGTTGTTGGTCTTCCTAATTGTTTCTCAAGTTCCTGCATTTTATCAACAAGCGGTGCTAAAGCTGCTTGAATTATTGTAGTAATATCTCCGATGTTCACTGCTGACGTCCCAGCTGTAGCATTTTCCTCGATTGCCGTCACTAAAGCTTCTGTTTGCCTCCCCATTCCACGTTTTCCCACCATTTTCTTAGCTCTTCCGAGTGTTACCGGCTTATGTATCTATATTTTTTCCTTACTAAGCGACAACCTTAATATTCCTATTTTAATTTTCTTAATTATTTATATATATGTTGCCTTTCTTATTCTATTTTTTTTTTCAAATTTTCTCGTTTTTCTTATTTTTTTTTGTTTTTTTTTTTGTTTTTCTAGATTTTTTTCTGTGTTTTGTCACCTGGCTGTTCCTGTAAAATTTCGAGTTCGTTTATGATTTTCACATCACTCTCTTGTATACCCTCATCTTGTTTGATATCCGAATATGTTCTAGCCTCCCCCTCTGACTGACCCATATTTTCAGGTGCCTTCAAATTCTCGACTTGTAACGAACTTTTTCGCGATCGTTTGAATATTTCTCTTATTTCATCAACTATAGGAACTGTTTTGGTGCTTACCTTTGCGTCATCGATTTTTCTTTTCTCCGCCATATTGATTTTTGTTTAAGTTCAAATCTATATTCAATTTGCAAAATTTGCAAAATCTATTATGATTTTTTTTTTTCAATGCCTAACATGAATTTCTTTTCAATAGGTATATATATACACATATATATATATCCCATCATAAACATTCGTCAACGACATTAAAAATCTCGAGCCAACTCTGAATTGTTTTTTTTTTCTTTGAAATTGAAACTCGAATTCTCAACTAACACTTTGTCTTTCCAAAACAACGTTTATTTGTTTGGCCTATACTTGAATTCTTTATCGAATCCATTGACTGGGTTCTCTGTGTCTTAAAATATGTCTTAATAGTCAACAACCTGATCCGAATGTCAACAAAATTATCATGAGTAAATCTTACGTTATTTCAACTTACCTGTTTATATGGTAAATTATATTATGTAAGATTAATCTTATCTCACAAAACAAAACATCAAATGTTTCACCCTCATTAATGTCTCTGTCGTTTATCGAGATTTGTGATCCTGACAACAAGTATCTACATTGGCGGCACGTAGCGCGACCATTTGAATCTAACACGTGGTCCTAATGAGTAACTATGATGTAATACAATTACACTTTTCTATTTTGATATTATTGTTATTATAGATCTATCTATCACATGATATGGGTGTAATATTTCCGCTATTTATTATGTTACAACATGATCATAATAGATTACACCCCAACATCTCAAAAGAATTGTTTTTCTTTTGTTTTATAATGATATTAATGTTAATCAAAAAAAATATTTTTTTTTTTTGTTAATCAATTGATATTAATCAATTTTATATTTTTCGTAATTATTATTTTTGCAAAACCAATGATATCTAGTAAGGTACATTGGATATTGCAAAACATTAAATCAATTTAATTTGTCTAAACCTTTCTATTCTTCTAATAAATCTGTCGAATGTCTAACGATGAAATAATAATATCTTTTCCTGACTTTCTGAATAATTTGTTAAGTACCACGGCCCGCCGCTGGTCTTTATTTTCGGATTTAAGATAAACAATAATTGTTTACGTCAATACTCCACGATATCCGAATGCAATGTTTATGTTATATTTGTTCCAGCTATCTCGTTTTGTGTCATTGTTTATTTAATCTCGACGTTTGTTATTTAATTTTTTGTTCCTCGGAGTGATACGTATTATTCAACGATGTTTCCGACTTTTAAAATCTCGATGTTTATCTTATCAATTTTTAGATGTTCTTTGTTGTCCCAATAAGTTCGATGTTTTTCGGGTTTGTCTGTTTATTAAACTTGCTTCATATCAACATACCGATTTGTTCGATGAACCCAAAACATAAACAATGTTTTTGTTTACGGAACGCATTCCTCTCGAGTGAATGACATCATTAACTTACTTCTTTCATATTGTTTATATTATCGTATGAAAGGTATTTTTATTGACTCTAAAGTTCACGGTCATTTGAATTAACACATTTTTATTTATAAGGACACTTTTTGTATTATAAGATTTATTCGTTAACACTTTCTTTTTGGATTATTGTTTGTTTACGTTAATCTATTATTATTTTTAAATTTTACTGTATATTTATGTAATGTCGCACTTTTCTGATGAAATTTTTTTTTTCTAATTCTTTAATTAATTTCGTCCTATTTATTATTATTATTTTCTCCGTTTTTGCAATAGGTTGACCAATAACTTTGTTTTTTTCTCTCAAAACTTATAAAACCTGAACCTCCTGATCACGGCTATGAGTTGTAATATTTTCGCCTTTTCACCATTTTATTTTATTTTTTATTTGTTTAAAACAATATAAAATTTTCTTCTCTCTTGGCTATGACCGATATTTAATTTTTTTCTCTAAGGCTTTGCATATGTGTTCGCAGGGATGGAAAATTCCCCCCCTACAACACATAAGCCTCCATGAAAATTGGACCCTTTTCTTTGATATCTACAGAAAGCTACTTAAAGCTCTCTTGTACTATATATCTTCATAGACATATGTACTCAACTAATTAATACGTTATTTACGAACTTGAACGCAAATATTTCCGTATTTATATTGTAATTAAATTCCATCAAACGTTGTGTAATTTTTTTGATTTATGATATAGGATTTTAATTACCTTCATTTTTGTGGTAACCCCCTTGGTTCTGATCGAGGTGTTGAGTTTCACAATTTAATTGGTCTTTCCATTGCAAACCTAGACTTAAATGAATTCCCTGAATGAGCTAACTTTCCTATTGTAATTATTCTGATTCCCTGCACCCTAACAAAATCGTAGTTAAACGCTGATAAAAGATATTATACATGTTTATTTGGACAAGTAATTTAATATAACTCAAATGGTTAATTGTTAGTAAATTTGATTTTGGTAAACTCTTGGGTCTGTTTGGCGCCACTCCTTTTTGATTCTGCTGCTATAAGGTACATGTAAAGATTGATTTAGTAGGTTAATGTAATTAGTTAATTGCATATTTGACGAACTCGGAATAGCCCATTTGCTGGCATAATTTGGCTCCAAATCCTCCTGCAAGTAAACGAGATGATCGTGAGTCAACAAGAAATTTGCACAATCCTTTGACACGGCTCTTTGATTGATACCTAAGTTATCGCGTCCCAAAAAGCCTTCCACGTCATCATGTGCTGCCTTCAAGTTTCCCCTCGGGTCTCGATACCCCCAAATTCCGACCCCTCCTTGGACTACAATTTACTTAGGGCGAACCGGTTTTGTCCTATATACAATCATATACTCACGGTTGGTGTGGACTTACGGGTCGTGAATCCTCATTCCACGTTTAAAAGAAAATGCGAGAGTGATCTATAAGACCTAAAATGCAAGCTGTATGCAGGTCCGCATTCTCCAGTAAACAGTACATACGAATAAATATATGTATACATACAGTTTGGGAAAGGTTTATAACTCGCAATACGAGGCTATCTACCTCGCATTCCGAGCTCGGATCTCGCGCCAAGAACTCTGCGAAGCTCTAGGTCTGGTAACCGAATATATACGTACTAATAAGGTGATACTAATAAATACTAGTAGAATAAGGTCATATTTGATAGTTTGTTTTGGAGAGCTATCGAACTCCAGGCTTTTGTTTGTTTGGTTTTGACGTTTTTATTTAAGAGAATCGTCATCTCTATTTGGTTTGGTTAATGGTCTTGTTGTAGGAGCGACCACTGCCTCCTGTTTGACGAACTGTATTTGTTTTAAATTTTACCTCCAGGTTTCAACATTAATTTTGTTCATCCTATCCCGTGATTTTCCAATTGTTTCAAGTAGTTGATTGCCACATTAGAGAGTACTCGACTCTCAAATGTCTCAGGCAACTGATGGGGTTTTGTATGAGCACCCAATCAATAAAATTCAAATGTTTCGTATAATTATTCGATATAATCCTACTAACCCGTGATTTTTCCAATTGTCGATTGAGAATGATAAGTATTTGTAAGTACGCAGCTTCCAGCTGTTTCGGGTAACTAATAAAAATCTATGCGACTATCTAAACAATGGTATTTAAATGTTTCGTGTAATTTTTCGATATAAATCTGGCTAACCCGTGATTTTTCAATTGTCGTTTGTGATTGATAAGTATTTGAGAACACGCATCTTCCAGCTGTTTCGGGTAATTAATAAAATCCTTTGTGACTAACTAATTATGGCCAAGGTCGTTTCCAAACTATGCGGTTGACCCAATTCTCCAGTGAACCTTTGTTTTATCAACAAATTGAACAATGTAAACATCTCATTTGACCCACTAACCCAGATGTGAGATTGTTTATTTTAAAAAATATCTCGCACTCTCTTTGTGATTCAGTTTTGTTACCGTTTATTGTGCGTAGTTAATTTAAATATTTTTTATTCCTTTATTGAAGTTAAACTATTTTTCATTTTCCGAATTTAGTAAACTTACTAGGTTTAATTGAAGAATAAATATACATATATAAGTACACATATCTCGATTATCAAAATATGTTAACTAAGAGTACATATATTAATAAATAAATATAAAATATATGATTCTACATAGTCTGGAATATTAATAAATACATATTTTCTTTTTCAATAATATAGATATGTCCTCGGGTAGGTATTAAAAATCGCTACCATTTCGATGCTTCGATTAATAAATAAAATACATATATATAATTACATTACTCATATATATATTCTTTATATACAATATATTATTTTATTTTATATAAATAAATACATAATATACATATATTAATGTGTAATGCTTTGCTTTGTTGTTTTTTTAATAATTTAATTGATATACCATAATCAGCTGTATCTCCTCACTCCTAGGTCCTGAAAATTATTTATAAAAGGAAAACTCACCCTCTACAAGATTTTCCGGTTGGGTGCCACACAACAAATCTTGCCGAAGAAAATCCTACCTAATTAACTGAATTTTCCAACTAATTTCAAAATAAATCTTTTCGACTATTTATTCCTATTTAATATTTTATTCTCGCTTGAATCATATAAATTTGCTGATAATTGATTTTTCTTCCGAACGAAATCCTAATCCAGAAAACCCGTTGACTTGATAACACCTTTCTAGTTTAGGCTTTTGAATGATAGCTGTTTCAAATTCTTTTTCGAAATGATAGACTGATGATTAAAATTCCGGTTAAAACGACAAACACTTTTAACACTGTCGCTATACGCACGATGGATTTTAATTGAACAATTTATTAATTCTAAATTTCTTTTTATATAAATTGATAAGAAAATTTATTCCGAATTGTGCAAACTTTTAATTAACTTCTTAATAAATTAAATTTTTTTCTCTTACTATTAATTTTAGAACAAAGGTTTAAACGTTTATTATTATCGAATCCTTTTTTTTGTTTTTGTGTTTCTTTTAACCTAAGATGAAGTATTTATTACTATTATTATTATTTTTTAACCAAATTGACGTTAAATTATAATCTATTTTTAAATATCAATACGCGATCACGTTCACTTTAGATTAACGATAACAAACTCTTAAATTTAATTTGAATGTTTTCACTTTGAATGAAATAATTATTTTTAAATTTTTAATTAACTCACAATTCACTTTTTAGCACTTCTCACTTTTAACACTTTTAAGCACTTCACACTTTACTTTTAAAGCACTGAGTTTAAACTGTATTTATTTTCACTGTTTGATTTAATTTAACTGACTTATTAAATTTCACTGACTCTAGCATTTGTACTTTTCACAAAATTTTCCTAAGTCCAGGGGCTTATTTAAAATTTAACACTTAAAGATTTTTCACTGTTAATCCTACCAAAGACGTAGTACTGCCACGTAACAACTTTTCGAATCCTCGGCGCGACTGTCTCCTGACTGATGTGTTCCATCTTTTATACCCCTCTCAGGTTCCAAAAGACGTATCTGAATTTCTCTTGATGCTTAATTCTATCTCCTATCAACTCGTAAATCCGAACACCCCTTCCATCAATATCGATTGTGCTTCCATAAGATGTTCTGCTTTCCGGCTCAAGGCGGTGGTCAGTTTCCATCTCACAAATTTAAATCGGTAGGGTCCGAATCGGGTAAGTCTGTGTTAATCGCCCAGGCTCCCTTTGTCCTCTGTTCATACAAAAATGTAGTTAAAATCTCATGATTTTGCGTTCCTTTTTTTTCTCAATCCGCGATAGGTCCGTCCTCAATAACATATATACAGATCTCAATTTTATGCATCTCGTGCGAAAATTGTTTAAATCCATGTCGAAATCTTTACTACGCATTTTTGAATTTCGATTTGTTTAAATTCTACTTAATTTTATTGTTACTTATATGAGCTTTTCCATTTCCACCCGTACTTTCTATCTCCCTGTCGCAGATTTGAGTTTTTCCTTTATCTTTGAATTTTATTTTTATCCGCGACGTTTTCTTGCACAATTTCTTCTTGATTCTTATGTCATTTCTCATAACTCTTATAATTACTCATTTTCCAAGTCGTATTTATTAATTTCACGGATAAATTCGAATTGTATCGCTTTTCTCCACATGGATCATTTTTTATCTCCGCTCTTTACCCTTCCTTTTATCTTTTCTCCACTTTTTCCGATGTGTGTGGTCTCCAGGAAAATTTCATACTTCATTTATTATTAATTAATATATAGTTTTCCACACTTCTATGGGAGATATACCTAATTAGACTCTGGGATATCTGTCATTTTTATTGCCTGAACCAATCTCCGCCCAATTTTCTATCTTTCTCATACCAGGATTCACATAAAACATATGCATTGACATCTGTTTACGTTTAAAATTTTGGTACTAGACTCGTAAATTTAGTTTAATTTCAAACCTATTAATTTTAATCTCTTTTGCCTAATCTAAATACTTCATAAGACCAACGTTAAAGTTAATCGCTTTTCTAATCGTTTATTACCTTAACGTAAATAAAAATCATGTTCAAATTCCGATTGTTTATCCTTCAAAATATACATGAGACCGCCAACCTTTTATCTTGTTTCGATCCCTCCGTAATATTGGGTAACTCTAATATATATCTAACCTAATAATCATGAAAATGTCTACTTTTCCTGAATCTAATCTATCGATATATGTTTAGTTTTACTGTCTTCTTCTGATACTCGATTTTCACGTCCCTAGGACCTTCGTAGCAGTCCAAAATCTCTGTATTTTCCTTCCATTCGATCGCCGCACTTTTCTAAAATGTGTATTTTTTTTGCGAGATTTTCATTCAAGATTGATTTACCAATATGTCCGTTTCATCTTAAATTGATAACGATTAATTTCCATTGTTTCCAACACTCACTCCTCTCTTTAGTACGATTTTTATCGAACATGACACCCTCCTTCTATCATAAATAATTGCACTACAGTTGAAATTCCGCCAGTAACTTTCCTTCGCTTTTCCCGTCCCTTTTTTTATACTATCACGTTTATAAATTTTCCATTGCATTTTCGTGCGTGTGTTTTTCAATTTGTAAAATCTTCAAAGCACTCGATTTCAACGGTTCGATACCCCATAATTGTCTCAGTCATTGTAAACATTCCCAGGAGTTTGTCACCTTGAAAGTCGATGTTGACCCTAAAGTGCGTTCACCTCTAATTTCTGTGAGAATCGAAATGTCGTTAATTATCTTTTTTATTGCCCGATCCACAGTTCATTCCTTTGTCTGTATTTGGTGTACGCCTCTCCGTTCACTGATTGGTTACTCAAAATTTTATAGCTCTTTGTTCAGATCTATTGGTTGACAACCTTCAATATTTATTTTTAGGCCTAGGAAAGGGGAAGTACCAGTCGTCCTAGACGATTTTACGACCTCTCTGCTTTCGTCCCGGAACCTAGATTTAATTTCAACTATTACAGGTGTCTACTGCAAGCAAGCTGGATCAATTCTTTCTCCGCCAGATGTCGTTAGCATGTCCGTTTTCATAAATAATTTGCATATTTTTTTGCAGCTATGGTTTATCTGTTTTTTTTCACTGTGGTTTAAAGCCTTTCATCACAAGTGCTATCCGAAACGTTGAATAAAGAAGAATGTAGCGCAACACAACAAAATACCCCCGAAATAAATCACTATAATCCTTTTGGCCGTGAAAATCTCAAATCGTAACTAAGTTAGATTGTTTACAATATTGTATGGGTGATTCAATCCAGTATTGTATTTGTATGCCTCTCTTGAAAAAAATTAGTTTTCATACGGAAAAAAAAAACTATTTATTTATATTGATATTGCATTTGTACGGGCGCAAACAATTAATTCGAACCAACATTGTAAAACAACATAAGTTGCAAAAAACCTATTTAAATAAAATAATTAAATTAACACCATCTATGAGAACGTAGATACTAACGAACGTCGCTAATTGAATTACCTAATATGTACTGTATTGGTATCAATACTAAATTCTTCGCAATCTGCAAATATAACACCTTTTGTTGGGAAAATTTTTTAATCTTTTCTGTCATGTAACCTTTTTAGACAAGATTTTCATCTGAACGCCTTCACTTTTTATCTTCCCTGAGCATCCCGGATCTTTTATACCATTTTATTTAGCGTCATTTCGATGGCCTAGGCCCTAGGGTTACAATATTGTATCTTCAATTTAAGTGGAAAATAAGAATTGAATTATTTGATTGAAATGTGCTCAGCCTACTTAAATTTGGTTCAAATATTGCATCTCCTAAATATATTTATGATCCAAAGCTGTTAAAGTTATTAAAATATTGTAAATCTTCCAAGAAATGTATTCATGAGAACAGACATTGTACCTCCTTAAAAATCAAAACGAAAGACCATACCAAATATTTTATTTAAGTCAGAAACGGAAAATTACACTATGAACTAAAAACTATATTAATTTGTCAAAATCAAATTTTCAAAGGCTTGCAAACTTTCATGTGATAAACTCATATGATTCATAATCAAATCTGATCTTAAGGTATGAGAGTTCTGATACCTTCCACGGTGTGTGGCAGCAAATACCATATAATATTAATAATACTTACAACTCCAGTAAAAAAATGGCAATATCAACAACGCTGGCCGCCAAAGGCGCTCGTGTAGCAATTTATTTAGTATTAGTATTTTGCTCTTCCTAATTTGTATTTTAATCTATATTGATTTTTAAAAAACATGTAAAATGTCACAAATAGTAGGTTCTTACGGATGCAATAATTATAAACATCAAAAACACCCCGAGTCGTTTTTCAGGATTCAAAAACATTCAGGTTGGTTATAATTGTGGGAAATGAATTGAAATGACAAATAAATATTTAGTTACTATAATTAATAAATACCCTATGATATTAACTTGTATTTTTATTTATTTAAATGGAATTAATGATAATAATTGTTATATTTATAAAATATTTTATTACCCTTCTAAACCTTCAAAGATAGAGTTAACAGTTGCTTTAATATTTTTATGCATGAGCAAAAACAGCAGTAAAGTCTTTGTAGGTTACCTTTTTTTGCTATCTAAAATTTACTAACACAAAATAAAATTTAAAATATTTCACATAAAATCCAGTAAATTGTATGAAATAAACCAAGGCACACAACTCATGCCGCTAGGAGGCGCTGGTGTAGCAAGCTACCATCAGAATGTATGGGAAATGTCAAAAGATGGAGGTATTATTAATAATATAGGGTACTAGCTGATGTGCACCTGGCGTTACTGGGGGTTATCCTTATGAGATATATACCATGGCGGACTTTTCTGTAAGCTTTTTAAAAATATATAATCTCGTAGTACATTATTTTGACGTATCTGACAAGGTTTAGCCAGCGTTAGTAATGTAAGCGCCCGATAATATTTGTTTACGAAAAGTCGTAAATAAAGATTACAAAAAACCAAATTTTCTCTACTTTCTAAAAGTATATTATCCATTTTTATGTATACAGGGAGTTAACCACCCAAGACGACCCTCACCTACAGGAAGACATCGCAGCACGCCCATTACAACCAGCACTTCATCTCGCCTAAAATAAACTATTAAACCTTAATAGTTTATGGATAGCAGTTGCATCCGGACAAGGACAATCACCGGGACGATATACTCTAATCACAATCCCTGAAACGACATATCAACACGTACCCTCCTACGGCTACTTGGAGAAGACCATTAATAAACAAACGAACATTTAGATGAACTTAAAACAACACGCGGCCACACGCGCAGCAATCCCAAAACAAAGGATCGATTTAAGAAAGACCACGTGTTCCACGTGCACTGGTACAATAACCCCATTATCGGAATGACACATTGACACTTTGACACGCAGCCCGAAAATAGGAAGACGACGCCCCACTCCACCGCACCAGCATGGACTATATAAACCCCAACTCCAGCTTCCAGACGATTCTATTCCGTGTATCGAATCCAAGCACTTGCTTGTCGTATTGTTCACTTAATAGTTTCCTTTTGAAATTGTACTTACATATTTTAAGTTGTATTGTTTAAATTAATTAATAAAGGATAAATCATCCACAAGTTATATTCTTTTTTTTAACACTAAGAAGACAACAAAAGTTAACTGGCGCCCAGTACGTGGGTCATTTCGAAGAAGCTATTAAACTTGGCCGTAGCCAGGACTTCTTAGATATTCTTTAATATCTCGACGCGAAGAGGACCACACACCAAACAAATTCGTTAACTAGGCAATGAAGATCATCGCATCAATACTTCTGTGAGTACATTTTTCAATTGATCGTCTATCCCATACGTACGATAGATCCCTTCCCTTCCTTATCCAAAAGGTTAGAGAGAAAACTATTTTTTTTTTTAATTAAAAGTCACTTCGTATATTTCTAATTTATTAAAATGGCACAGCCAAATGAGAGGCCCGCTCCCCAATACTCGGAATCGATATTGGAGTACAGTGGCTCTCCCCAAGATATTAATTTATTTATAAAATCAGCCAGGGGGTATATTACTCGAAACGGCAATACGCCAAATAATGTTGAGAAAATAATCTCAAGATTACGTGGGAAAGCACTTCACGTAATTCTCATGAGCGATCATGATAACAATATTGAAACAATATTAGAAACATTGAAAAATGAATGTGGGGACAATAAGTCTGTGACGTTATTACAAACAGAATTGATAAACTTCAACCGCGGTCAGAAGGATTTCTCCTCAACGATCCATGAGATCAACCAAATTCTCTTTTCGATTAAAATTAAAATTTCCGATCAATATGGAGGGCCTAGTGCCCACATATTGATGGAACCATACAAAGATACGGCTCGAAATACTTTATTAAACCTCATGCCAACGCACATTAAATGCGCAAACTTAACAAAAAATTATGATGCCCTGTGCACAGAAATAAGGATGTTGGAGGCCCATGGCGAGCTCCACCAGCGGTCTAAACAAAATCTTGTGTTTCCACAAGCAGGACCATCTAATTTTATGCGGCCAGGACAACAATCAAATAAACCTTTTACTCCGCAAACGCAAAGCTCGTTCAAACCACATAATAATTTTAATCACAATAACTATAATAATAAACCGTGGCATAATAATAACCAGACGCATAATAATAAGTTCGGACAAAACCGCCCGTGGCACGGAAATAACAACAACAATTTTAATACGCACCAGACACGTGCCGGTGATGTCAGTATGAGAACGGCCCCAATGTCCCGACCTCCTAAAGGCCCGGTCATCGACCTCGGCAACGGACGTACGGCGCAGGAGCTATTCTATACCGACAGCAATGATCAGGAACGGCCGGATTTTTGGGAAGACCAAGAATCTCCCCGAGAAACCTAATCCACCTGAATCATATCAATAATGGCCTACCATATATAGTAGCGCCATTAAATATGAAAATTCTGATTGATACGGGAAGCTCCAAATCATTCATGACTAAAAATGTATATAATAGATTGTTTCGTGACTGTAGATATATAAATGAAGAGTTTACTGTACAAACAGCGCACTCTACGACCGCCCATAGAGGTACAGTCGTGACGCCATTTTGGAGAAAAGTATTCGGCAATAATAATGCTGAAATGCGTTTTTATATTTTTGACTTTTCCCATAAATACGATGTGTTAATGGGAATAGATATGTTAAAATTAATGAATGCAACATTAATTTTAAACAACTCAAATAATATTTTAAAAACTCCAACCAAACAAGTTCAGTTGTTCCATGTAATGGATATGAGTAAACTTGATGAGTTATTGGAGAAAAATAGGGATTTATTTTCTGAAGAACTGGTAGTTAATTGCTCACCTCATGTAAAACATGAAATAAAATTACTTAAAGAAGAGCCCGTGTATCAACGCGCTTATCGATTACCGTACGAACAGAGGCTTGGAGTTGAAAGACAAGTCGCTCAACTTCTGAAGGATGGAATCATCCGACCAAGCGATTCGCCTTGGGCAAGCCCTGTCCACATCGTCGAGAAAAAACTCGACCAATCGGGTAAAAAAAAGTGGAGGATGGTCATAGACTATCGGAAAGTCAACGAACAGACACGTAGTGACAAGTTTCCGCTCCCAAACATCGAAGACATTTTTTCACAGTTACATGGTAATAAATACTTTTCAACTTTAGATCTGACAAGTGGGTACCACCAGATCAAAATGTCCGATCAAGACATAGAAAAGACAGCATTCACTATTCCTAATCAACACTACGAATTTGTTAGAATGCCATTCGGATTAAAAAATGCTCCTGCTTCATTTCAGCGTATGATGAATAATGTATTACGTAAATACATAGGGAAAATATGTTTGGTATATTTAGATGACGTTATAGTATATGCCAACGACGAAGAAGAACACCTCAGGCGCTTAGAAATAGTTTTCAACGCCCTGCGGGAAGCAAATTTAAAAATAAATATCAATAAATGTGAATTTGTCAAGGAAGAAATTAAATTCTTAGGCCATATTCTTAATGGTGATGGACTGCAACCTGATCCCGCAAAACTTGATGCTATAAGAAAATTTCCCTTACCAAAGACAGTCAGGGATATAAAATCTTTTCTAGGACTAATCGGTTACTACCGTAAATTCGCCCCAAATTTAAGCAGAGTGACGAAACCACTCACAGAATGTACCCGAAAAAACGTAAAAATAAATAACCAAGACGAAAAGTTTTTAAATGCATTTAGGCTATGTAAAGAATTACTGATGAATGCCCCAATATTAAAATATCCCGACTTTAACGAAGAATTCACTGTAACCACAGATGCAAGTAACATTGCTCTGGGGGCTGTGTTGAGCCAAAAATCTCAACCTATTGCCTATATTTCTAGGACACTGTCGAAAACGGAAACCAAGTATAATACGACGGAAAAAGAATTGCTTGGTATACTATGGTCCCTCCAGCAATTCCGTCCGTATATTTATGGTAAACATTTTATTATAGAAACGGATCATCAACCGTTAGTATGGTTAACCAAATTGAAAGAACCCAATGCTAAACTTACTAGGTGGAGACTTAAACTCCAAGAATATGATTATACAATTAGACATAAGCGAGGTTGTAATAATCATGTAGCCGACGCACTTTCAAGAGTCGAAATTCATTATAGTGAGGACGGTGAGGAGCACGATTCATTACGAGTAGAAGCCACCTCGGGTGCCCAGAGTGTCACTGACACCGTGCATAGCAATGTGGATGACCATGAGGGTGGAATCCCAATTCGTAACGAACACCCACCCCCGCGTATGAATAGGATTTTTATCGAATTAAGCGATATTGAGAAGAATAGTTTAAGAGCTAAAGAAAAAGGTACGGACCTTGTATGGTGCATTCCTTTAGCAAATGCGGAAGCGGTATTTTTAAAATTGATTAAAACATGTTTAGATAAGGATAAATACGCAGTAATTATAAATAATGATAGACTATATGAGTGTTTAAGCGAATGCTATAGAAAAAATATTGATAAGAACTCGTTAAAATTAATACGTTTCACAAATGTTAAGATTGAACCCATAAATTTAGAAGAACAAAAAGAAGTAATTCGTTCGACGCATATCGAGAACCAACGTCATATGGGCCTAGATGCCTTACTTAGTAAAATAAAACGGACCCACTATTTCAATAACATGCGGACCAAAATAAAAGATTTTTTAAAAACATGTATAATATGTCAAAACTCTAAATACGAAAGACACCCAAAGTCTGCCCCATTAGAGGCTACCGTTACCCCCAATTGTCCAATGGAAATATGGCAGATTGATACTTACCATTTCGGACGTCAAAAATTCTTAACCATTGTAGATAGATTCTCTAAATGGGCATCTTGTACTTTAATCACTGTCGACAACAATGTCGCCATATGTGAAATACTTGTTAAAATATTTTCGTTAATCGGTATACCGAAAGAAATACATTTAGATCGTGAAACCACGTTCACGTCCACTACGACACGAGAGTTATTAGAAACGTACAATATTAAAACACATGTGACTACTACTGGTCATTCACAATCAAAAGCTGATATAGAACGCTTTCACTCCACTCTGACAGAAATATTGAGATTAATACGCACGGCAATACCGAACGTAACATCCGAAACCCAAATTAATTTAGCCTTGAATGCTTATAATAATAACATACACGGTGTAACTAAACATACACCAAACGAGGTACACTTTTGTCATGGGAACAGAGTACCACAACCTAATGGTGTGATTACCCAAAGCTACGTAGCCGACCACGCAAATCAATGTAAAGAACTCAAAAAATTGATACATGATTTACAGCATAAAACAAAAAATAAAACACGCGAACGAGTAAACAAAACACGTACGCAGCAAGAAATGTCCGTGGGACAACAGATACTTATAAAGGTTACCGCACGGGGTAAACATAAAAATAAATTTAAAGGACCGTTCACTATTACTAAAATACTACCACATAATGTACTTGAATATAAAAGTCTGAGAGGCCTAACAACAATTCACAAAGACAGTGTTAAATTGTTTCAGGCTGACGGCCATGACGCAAGCGCTACGGATCCGCCAATTAGCAGACAATGAGCACTTCATCGTCGCGCCCCTGGGAAATGCACGAGCCGTCGAAGGACAGTGGCACGTCATTCATACCCTAGATTTATCTAAACTAATTGAACAATCGCAACAACTAGGAATTAATTACGATAAACTTATAAAATGTAACAATGTAACCTTACCACACGTAGGATTAGAACGTTTGAAATATTTAATAGATCATAATAATCAGATAATTGATAATTTAGTTATAAATAGGAATAAAAGAGGCCTAATAAACGGACTCGGTTCAATAATTAAAGGAATTACGGGAAACTTAGATGATAATGATTTGGATAAATTAGTGCAACGAATTGAAACTAACCAAAATATAAATGAAAAGAGAATCTCGTTGAGTTCAAGAACATTGGAGGATTATTACGGCAAACTAAAACATAATCAATTGGTACTTTGGTCTCAAATGCCATTATGAAGATAAAACAGACTTGTTGATTACACATTTGATTTATCAGACGGAAACTATTACCGAGTTAATAACTAGAATTACGGAAGCTATCACGTTTGCCTCTCATGGAATGTACCACCCTAGCATTATAAAACCGAAGGTATTTATGGAATCTATTTCACATGTAAATCCTGAACAACTACCTTCTAAAGATTTTGATATTATTCAACGCTTTTTGCAAGTTAAATTCGTTAAAGTTAAACAAACTTTACACTTTATTCTCTCTCTAACTTTAGTAGAACGCACCGTTTATATGTATAACGAAATAATTCCCATCATTTCCAAAACTAACAATAAATGTTTCCAACCCCACCTCCTACCGAGACGATTATTGAGAGATGGAAAGCAGATGTATAATGCACACAAGTGCCAAGTTATTACAGACAGCCTCAGCATATGCAACAAGGAACTCAACTCTATTGATGACTGCACAACTACCGTACTAGAAAACCACAGCGAACAAAACTGTAGTCTACGCCAGATTATATGTCCAGAAGAATATACACATGTCATTGGAGATAATATGATGTACCTGTTTCGCAACGAACCAACAGCATTACAAGCACAATGCCCTCAACACCAACAAAATATAGTAATTTCCAAATCTGTACTTGTAACAAATGACGAGTGCAGTATACAAGGCAAAACCTTCACTATGGGAAGAATCGTTAACCAAGAAACATTACTCATCACATATTCAAAGGAAGAATTACATGTACTAAAACTACCCATCCTACATGTAGATGAAATACAAGAACCACGCAGAGAATTCGATATCCCTACCACCACGACGGGATTTGAAGGAACTATACACATCACACTTACCAGCTGCTTGATAATTACGGCCATCGGATATATCCTTTGGAGAAGATATAAACCCTTCACAGTGCGAAGGAGTTTCAATTTTAGGGGGGGAGAGTTAACCACCCAAGACGACCCTCACCTACAGGAAGACATCGCAGCACGCCCATTACAACCAGCACTTCATCTCGCCTAAAATAAACTATTAAACCTTAATAGTTTATGGATAGCAGTTGCATCCGGACAAGGACAATCACCGGGACGATATACTCTAATCACAATCCCTGAAACGACATATCAACACGTACCCTCCTACGGCTACTTGGAGAAGACCATTAATAAACAAACGAACATTTAGATGAACTTAAAACAACACGCGGCCACACGCGCAGCAATCCCAAAACAAAGGATCGATTTAAGAAAGACCACGTGTTCCACGTGCACTGGTACAATAACCCCATTATCGGAATGACACATTGACACTTTGACACGCAGCCCGAAAATAGGAAGACGACGCCCCACTCCACCGCACCAGCATGGACTATATAAACCCCAACTCCAGCTTCCAGACGATTCTATTCCGTGTATCGAATCCAAGCACTTGCTTGTCGTATTGTTCACTTAATAGTTTCCTTTTGAAATTGTACTTACATATTTTAAGTTGTATTGTTTAAATTAATTAATAAAGGATAAATCATCCACAAGTTATATTCTTTTTTTTAACACTAAGAAGACAACAAAAGTTAACTAGGGTGTCCGGAAACTCGTAGTACAAGCGGGAAACTGGTGAATCTACATCACATTTGGAGTCGATTTTGTAGTATATATTTTTTTTATTTGAGCTTTCGTTATCGAGTAAATCGAGTTTGCAGTTGATTTTTTTTTTTTTTTTTTTTTTTTTTTTAATCAAATTCTTATAAATTATTACTGAAGATCAAAGTACCCAACTAATTAAAACTATTTGAAAGTAAAACAAATGAAGAAACTCGGATTTGAAGCATTATTTTGAAATCACCCTTCATTTAACCCGGTGTAATCATAAAATATTTCTGCTCTGCAGGGTTAAAACATCTGTTATTCAACCCTAAACACCAGAAAAAACTTTAACCCTAAAATAGCCGAAACATATTTTTTTTTGGTTTTTTTTTTTTTTTTTTTGAAAATGCTCAAATCAAAAAACTTTATGTTTTTTTGGGTTCCCCATGTGGTGTAGATTCTCCAGTTTCCCGCTTGTACTACGAGTTTCCGGACACCGTGTATAAACCTTCAAGAAGAAATTCTCAAAATGATAGTCTAAACCGTGTTAAAATCTTATTTATTTAAACTAGTAAGTTTAGAAGAACTAAGTGCACAAACAGACAGACACGGATAGCGACTTTATTTTAAACTCTTTAGAGATTTGATGGCAGTGAGGCATGTAATTGGGGGAATAAGGAACATAATTTGAACGTATTACATCTTTGGGAACACGAAAAGAATGTTGTAAAGATAAAGAATGTCTAGTGTTAACATATTTTTTCTCCATAAATATTTAGAAAACAGAAATTGAAAGTTTGCAAGCCTTCGAAAATTTGATTTTGACAAATTAAGATAGTTTTTATTTATTTTTCGGAATAACTTTATTGAGTAAAACCTCAAATTGTAATATTTAAATATTGAAGACAATATTAGTGATTTCTAAACGAAAATCTGAAACAGAAAAATTAGAAAAGGAAACGGTCACATCTGGGTCCCAGGGATGAGACCGGTATCGATATTGTATCGGTGATTCAATCCAGTATTGTATTTGTATGCCTCTCTTGAAAAAAATTAGTTTTCATACGGAAAAAAAACTATTTATTTATATTGATATTGCATTTGTACGGGCGCAAACAATTAATTCGAACCAACATTGTAAAACAACATAAGTTGCAAAAAACCTATTTAAATAAAATAATTAAATTAACACCATCTATGAGAACGTAGATTGTAACGAACGTCACTAATTGAATTACCTAATATGTACTGTATTGGTATCAATACTAAATTCTTCGCAATCTGCAAATATAACACCTTTTGTTGGGTAAATTTTTTAATCTTTTCTGTCATGTAACCTTTTTAGACAAGATTTTCATCTGAACGCCTTCACTTTTTATCTTCCCCGAGCATCCCGGATCTTTTATACCATTTTATTTAGCGTCATTTTGATGGCCTAGGGTTACAATATTGTATCTTCAATTTAAGTGGAAAATAAGAATTGAATTATTTGATTGAAATGTGCTCAGCCTACTTAAATTTGGTTCAAATATTGCATCTCCTAAATATATTTATGATCCAAAGCTGTTAAAGTTATTAAAATATTGTAAATCTTCCAAGAAATGGTATTCATGAGAACAGACATTGTACCTCCTTAAAAATCAAAACGAAAGACCATACCAAATATTTTATTTAAGTCAGAAACGGAAAATTACACTATGAACTAAAAACTATATTAATTTAAATATTGAAGACAATATTAGTGATTTCTAAACGAAAATCTGAAACAGAAAAATTAGAAAAGGAAACGGTCACATCTGGGATGAGACCCAGATGTGACCGTTTCCTTTTCTAATTTTTCTGTTTCAGATTTTCGTTTAGAAATCACTAATATTGTCTTCAATATTTAAATATTACAATTTGAGGTTTTACTCAATAAAGTTATTCCGAAAAATAAATAAAAAACTATCTTAATTTGTCAAAATCAAATTTTCGAAGGCTTGCAAACTTTCAATTTCTGTTTTCTAAATATTTATGGAGAAAAAATATGTTAACACTAGACATTCTTTATCTTTACAACATTATTTTCGTGTTCCCAAAGATGTAATACGTTCAAATTATGTTCCTTATTCCCCCAATTACATGCCTCACTGCCATCAAATCTCTAAAGAGTTTAAAATAAAGTCGCTATCCGTGTCTGTCTGTTTGTGCACTTAGTTCTTCTAAACTTACTAGTTTAAATAAATAAGATTTTAACACGGTTTAGACTATCATTTTGAGAATTTCTTCTTGAAGGTTTATACACGGTGTCCGGAAACTCGTAGTACAAGCGGGAAACTGGAGAATCTACACCACATGGGGAACCCAAAAAAACATAAAGTTTTTTGATTTGAGCATTTTCAAAAAAAAAAAAAAACCAAAAAAAAATATGTTTCGGCTATTTTAGGGTTAAAGTTTTTTCTGGTGTTTAGGGTTGAATAACAGATGTTTTAACCCTGCAGAGCAGAAATATTTTATGATTACACCGGGTTAAATGAAGGGTGATTTCAAAATAATGCTTCAAATCCGAGTTTCTTCATTTGTTTTACTTTCAAATAGTTTTAATTAGTTGGGTACTTTGATCTTCAGTAATAATTTATAAGAATTTGATTAAAAAAAAAAAAAAAAAAAAAAAAAAATCAACTGCAAACTCGATTTACTCGATAACGAAAGCTCAAATAAAAAAAATATATACTACAAAATCGACTCCAAATGTGATGTAGATTCACCAGTTTCCCGCTTGTACTACGAGTTTCCGGACACCCTGTATACATAAAAATGGATAATATACTTTTAGAAAGTAGAGAAAATTTGGTTTTTTGTAATCTTTATTTACGACTTTTCGTAAACAAATATTATCGGGCGCTTACATTACTAACGCTGGCTAAACCTTGTCAGATACGTCAAAATAATGTACTACGAGATTATATATTTTTAAAAAGCTTACAGAAAAGTCCGCCATGGTATATATCTCATAAGGATAACCCCCAGTAACGCCAGGTGCACATCAGCTAGTACCCTATATTATTAATAATACCTCCATCTTTTGACATTTCCCATACATTCTGATGGTAGCTTGCTACACCAGCGCCTCCTAGCGGCATGAGTTGTGTGCCTTGGTTTATTTCATACAATTTACTGGATTTTATGTGAAATATTTTAAATTTTATTTTGTGTTAGTAAATTTTAGATAGCAAAAAAAGGTAACCTACAAAGACTTTACTGCTGTTTTTGCTCATGCATAAAAATATTAAAGCAACTGTTAACTCTATCTTTGAAGGTTTAGAAGGGTAATAAAATATTTTATAAATATAACAATTATTATCATTAATTCCATTTAAATAAATAAAAATACAAGTTAATATCATAGGGTATTTATTAATTATAGTAACTAAATATTTATTTGTCATTTCAATTCATTTCCCACAATTATAACCAACCTGAATGTTTTTGAATCCTGAAAAACGACTCGGGGTGTTTTTGATGTTTATAATTATTGCATCCGTAAGAACCTACTATTTGTGACATTTTACATGTTTTTTAAAAATCAATATAGATTAAAATACAAATTAGGAAGAGCAAAATACTAATACTAAATAAATTGCTACACGAGCGCCTTTGGCGGCCAGCGTTGTTGATATTGCCATTTTTTTACTGGAGTTGTAAGTATTATTAATATTATATGGTATTTGCTGCCACACACCGTGGAAGGTATCAGAACTCTCATACCTTAAGATCAGATTTGATTATGAATCATATGAGTTTATCCAATTAAGTATTCCCCTGCCCTCTTATGGAGTATTTAGTAATTAGGCATAACAAATAACATACCCCACATTTGTTGAATGTACTCCCACAGGCCAAAATGATAATAATATATGTGCATTTTATATTCAATAAATTGGTTGGCCCGGGGATAATTCAATTGTTCCGGGTCCTACCGTCCATACCGACCCCTGACAAGCCCTGTGCAAAACAAAGATTAATTATGCATTCGCCAGCCTATCGCATATTCTCATTAAAGGTATTAAAATAGAGAGACTCGTGTCAAATACTCGATGGCAGTTGAATTATAAATACCAATTAAAATTAGAGAGGGGCGTTATATTCTGTTGACAGATCGGACTATTTCTGTGACAGGTCTCTATTATCGTATGTTGTACTGGATTATTGACACTTGTCTGCTGCCACTAACATTTTTGCCAAATTGAGTTTATAATATTCAAGCGTTCTTTACAATTCCTTTTAACTTTTATTTAATTAATACAATATTATAAATTTTCAAACATTATATGATATTGTGGGCCTCAATGAAAATATTTAATAAATTAATATATATATATTTTTTTAAAGTATTTATTAACCAATAAATTAACCTACATTTTTTTTGGTATAATCCACCTCACTAGGCTGAGCCTGTTCCGAGGTGGCGGGAGTTTGATCTAATTTTAGATAATGCGAATTTAAATAGAATCACAAATATAAATTAAAAGATATATAGAAAAGATAAATAAAAAAAGATAAATAATTAGATAAATAAAAATTAAAAAACATAAGAAATAATGCAAATACAAATAAATGAATGAGAACAAAAGAGAAAAATTTAGGCGTGGAGTGTGCTATAATTTGTGGTATTGTAGATGTTATCTGTCCGCAGTATAAAATGCCTTTGTTGACTATCCATGTGTGTATTTTGTGTCTTATATTTACAATTGTTGCCAGGTCTTTAATATCTTTTTCCATTAAGTTGAAAATTTTTGGGGCTAGATTATGAAAATGTCTTTGTCCATAGGTGGTATTTATCTTCGGGGTCATGTGTTGATGTCTGTTTCTTGTTTCGTAATTGTGTTGTATAGTATGATGGTTATGTTTGTCTTTTTGGTAATATAGAGTTATAATTTTTATGTATAGTTGCTGTATGTTCAGTACGGTGAAGTCCTTAAATAACTGTATTGTCGAGAATCTGTAAGGTTTTTTTGTGATAACTTTAATTGAGGCTTTTTGCGCTTTGAAAAGAGGGTCCATATTAGTTTTAGCAGCACCACCCCAACCAATCATACCGTGAGTGATAATTGATTGGGCTAGTGCGTAATATATTGTTTTTAGAGTCTTCGTTTGTACACAACACAAAGATATTATCAAACGATAAATTGAAATAATGATTTGAAAGGCGGGTACCGCCGCACCGGCAACCATTTATTGGATAACCAACACCTCTGCTATAGGTCACTACGTTTTATGATTTAGCAGGTGTGCCCTGGTTCATCGGGTGAGGTATGTTCAGGATGCGCCTGCCCGCCAGCTGCGTGGCGTGCCAGATCGGGAGAGGCTGCTTTGGGGAGAACTTTGACCTCGACCGCAGCCGGAGGGATACATTCATATGTTCGTCAATTCTGGACACACTGATTCCTAAATTCCTACCGAAACCGCACAACTTTTACCTATCCAGTCCTTCCTCTCTTTAAAAAGACCCCCCCCAGAACATCCCAAAGGATGACATAGGCCCTGAGGGAAATCATTTTCCTCAGGGCCTCCTGAGTGGGGTTGATATAAAAAAAATAAAACAATGAAGGCAGTAATGAAAAAAAAACAAAAATAAGGAAAAAATCGGCTAGTATTATGAGGTACGGCTGTACACAATTATTATATTATAATATTTTGCCCTTTTTTGTTTTTTAATCCATCTTTTAATTTTGTTTCTATATTATTTTTGGTTCCCTCATTTTTTGTATGGAGAAAAAGATTGTTGAATGCTTTTATGGCCTGGTTTTTGTGGTATTTTTGTCCAAAGCTTGTGTTTACCGTCGGAGTGCTTATTTATTTTTTGTACGTTTGTCTAACTGGTATAAATGAGAATTGGTTTTTTGGTCATTAACTTGAAGTTATTAGTATTTTTATGTATAGTTGGTGTATATCTAGTACGTCAAACATGTATAGTTGGTGTGTATCTAGTACGTCAAACACGTTGTATAGTAGGCGTATATATAGTAGTCAAACATGTTGTATAATTGGTGTATATCTAGTACGTCAAACATGTTGAATGTTTGGATTGTATCAGTAATTCTATGTTTTTAAGCATTACCTTTAAAATAGTTTTCTGCGCAATCTACATATCAGCGATAGCTGAGTTTGTTGCTTCTCTCCAAGCAATGGTTTTGCTTTCTATCACCGATTAACAAAGTGCAAAAATATTGTTTTCAATTGTTTTAGTTTAAATATGATAATTATGAATGTTATTAATTAAACTATTTATTTCGTGTATTGAATGCTGTAATCTCATACGATTTCAGAGAAATGCGTATATATCCGCACGATGCGTCGTTGTCACTAAATTTGAGATTCAGCTCGATCAGAGTAGTGGGTTATTTTCCTCTTCCAAGATTTGCATTTATTTATTGGCAAAAACGAAATTAAAATTTTTTGTTCAGTGTTTAGACGAAAAACGTAATTTTAGCCATTTTTTAAACTTTTTTATGTTTGTATTCAATTTTGTGTTTAAAAATTATAGTATTATTTCTGATAATAAAATTGGAAAGCGTATTTCATCACCTTTTCATAACCGTGTTTGGTTTTCGAACAAATTCAGAAATATTAAATTATTTAAATTTTATTCCAAAACACACAAACTCTCCGACCTTCCTAAAGCGTCCTTAAGAGATGTAACGGTCAATATGCCAGAGGCCTGAGAAGTTAAAATACAATAATCAGCTTATAGTAACCCCGCAGCGACAGATTTTTAAAATCAAATTTGACCTTAAAAATTCCAACCTCTGGCTGGATTTACTCAAAAACTAAAACGCAAATCGAAAAAAGTCAAAAACGGGGAGGGAAAAATGAGTAGTGCTGAATTTATTAACAATCTCTTAGTAATCCGGTTAAAAACGGTCATTTCCTGTTAAACTCATAGCACATTCCTAATATATTGGAACACGTGTTCTCATGTATCTGGATTTGTCTTAATAATATATAAAGAAAAAAATGCGAAATTGTTAGGATTTTTATAAACACGTGTTCCGACATCGTGACAATTCATTGGTATTTTACTAAAAGTTTATCAGTAGTATTGAAGATATCCCCTGACTTGGTATAATTGTTTCCCTCCATTAGTATTCTGGGCAAAGAGGAATACATAATATGTAACATATTATGTTAGTTAGTCACAGAATTTCTGCACTGAAATAAATCCTGACTTCTCTAGTATTACGTTGTGGAATCCGGAAGCTTATCAATTGCATCACTAATTTTTAATTAGTGATGCAATTTCGTTTTGAATTATTTAAATAAAGAAACGAACCTATTGAACAATAACATTTGGCTGTCATCAGTTGTTTTGTTTTGCTCTATCTAAAATTATTTTTTTACCATTCTTTTTTGTTTTCTGGCAAAAAAAAAGTGTAGTGTGTTGTGCCTCGAGGTTTCTTTTCCCTCCTGATCTTCCAGGAGTCACTTTTCGCTGCTGATTTCCAGATATTTATAACCTTTTTTTACTTCTGTCATTTTCCATACTATTATTGTAGTTGTTTACTGTTGTGAATAATGGAGGAAGATTTCCCTCCTGGACCCCCTACAAAGCCCCCAGATCCCTCTCCAGACCCCCCAGACGGGGAAAATGGAGAAATTTCTGACAGTGATTCTGTCATTTTGACTTCTACCAAAAAAAGGAAATTTACTCCTTCTTCCCCAATAAAACTTGACTCTCCTTCGACTTCACAATCCCCACCAGCACTTTCTCAACTTCCTCCAACAAACTTTTATTCTCCTCATTCCCGTGGCCCATTCATAGTATACGCCCAAAAAACTGAGCAAGGAAAAACCATCCACCCTCTTGAATTTGGCAAATTCCTATCAAATAGCAAGAACCTTTCAATCAAGCCTGGAGGTGTAAAAGCCGAGGGTCGCTTCCGAATCTCCGTCGAATTCCTCTCAGGGTCAGCTGCCAACAGTTTCATCAAAAATATCTTCATTTCATCTAATTCAAAGTTCAAGGCATATATCCCTACTTTCAATGTCACTCGCATGGGCCTGGTCAGAGGTATCTCGACCGATCTGTCCATCGAAGAAATTCTGTCTTCACTTTCAACCCCCCAACACATAGGCAATCCCATAAAAGCCAGGAGGCTAAATTACAAGGACTCCTCTGAGAGTATAATTTCCTGGAAGCCCTCCCAATCTGTAGTTATCACCTTTGAAGGTCAATCTCTTCCCTCCCATATATATTTATTCTTCAACTCATTACCAGTTGAAATGTATACTTATCCCACCACTCAATGTTTCAATTGCTGCCGTTTTGGTCATACCAAAGCTGCATGCAGATCTCAACCCAGATGTTTTAAATGTGGAGAAAACCACGCAGCTGACCAATGTCCTTCTTCCTCCTCACCCAAATGTTTTAACTGCTCAGGCTCACATACAGCTATCAACACTTCTTGCCCAGAACAATCTCGCCAAAAAAATATAAAAATTTCTATGGCCTCTCAGAACTTGTCTTTTCTGCAGGCTTCTAAACTATTCCCGCCTGTCAAAAAATCATTTGCTGAGGCTTTATCCAGCAACTCCTCATCCAACCCTCTTCCCTCTTCTACAACAACTTGTTCTCGTTCAACTAAATTCACATACAAAAACGATATCTCTAAACCGGCTCCTGGATACGATCAGCAACAACACAACTCACTGCTCTTAAATCCCAATGGTTCACCTCTTTCAAATGCCACAAATGAGTGTGCAAATAATTATAATCCGTCCTCAATGAACTCTCTAAAACTTTCTGAAAAACTCTCCCAAGACAATTCTTCATTTATCCAAACTCTCATTATGCTTCTAATTGACCTTATTTCTTCTCAAACTAATCTACCGTCCAACGCTGCTACTATTATTTCCACATTAAAATCATTTATTCAAAATGACTCTTCAAGATTTCAAAATACTTCAGTGGAATATCCGAAGTGCTATTTCTAACAAATCTGATCTCCTTTACCTATTAAATTCCAACTTTATTTCTTTGGCTGCTATCTCGGAGACTTGGTTTACTCCATCCACCCACTTTAATGTGGGAGGGTATTCCTGTCTCCGCGACGACCGCCCGGAAGGTTCGGGCGGCGGTGCTGCCCTTTTTATTAAGAAATCCATATCATTTTCCCCAATAAATAATATCAAACCCCCCAATGCTGACTTCCAAATGGTTGCAGCTAAAATAAAGGACACATCCTTTATTTCAGTCTATCTTCCCCCAACAGCCCACTTCAATAAACAAATTTGGTTGCAAATTGTAAGTCAACTAAGCCCTCCTTTCTTTATATTAGGCGATTTTAATGCCCATTCCCCCGTCTGGGGTTCTGCTTTCTCCGACCGAGATGGTCGAAGCGTGATGGATTTCCTAGATCAATCCAACCTTTTCCTTTTGAATGACGGATCTCCTACTAGGATCTCTCGCCCCAGCACAAACCCCAGTGCAGTGGATCTCTCGATATGTTCTACTAGTCTGGGTTCTCTCTCCTCTTGGGTGGTGTCCCCCGACCCTTGCTCCAGTGATCATTTCCCGATCACCATTACTTATCAAACTTCTTTCCAATCGGACAAGTCTCATATTTCGACAAAGGTTAAAACGAAACACACCAAATGGGATGAATTTAACTCTCATATGGACAAGTTCCTACTAAATTTACCCGACACCAATATATTTTCCGTCAAAGATGACTATAATAACTTCAAATCAATGCTCATAACTGCAATAAATGATTCAAATCCTCCCCCTAAAACTAAATCTCTTTTAAAAAAACTCCCTCCAACTCCCTGGTGGGATGAGGAATGTTCCAAAGTAGTAAGAATTCGGAAAGCTAAATCTCTTTCCTATCGTTACAATATGACTATGGAGAACTATCTTATATACAAAAACGCTGAAACCAATGCCAAAAGGGTATTGAGGTCAAAAAAAAGATCTGGGTGGTACAACTTCTGCAGTTCAGTGTCTCCGAACACTCCAATTTCGGAAGTTTGGTCTATGATCCGAAGATTTCGATCCTCCTTCAGTTCACCATCTCCTCGAGCGTCTCATTCTAAATGGATAGATGAATTCTTGGACAAAATTGCCCCCCCTTCTGTACCTAACCTAGATGAAATAACGCCTATCTATAATACTCCTATGTCTAATCATTGGCTAGACTCTCCATTCACCTTAATTGAGCTAAAAAAATGTTTATCAATAGTCAAGGACTCATCTCCAGGCAGAGATGGTATACCTTACAGCATAATCAAAAATAGTAATGATAATGTTCTAAACCACTTCTTAAGCATCTTAAACAAAATCTTCCAGACTGGTATAATGCCTGATGACTGGAGTTGTCAAATAATCATCCCTATTTTAAAAACAAACAAATCACCAAATTCTGGATCCAACTACAGGCCGATCGATCTTTCATCCACCCTCAGTAAACTTTATGAAAAATTAATTAAAAACCGATTAGAATTTTTTGTCGAGAGTAAACAGCTTCTCTCTCCATCTCAATTTGGATTTAGGAAAAAAAAATCCACTCAAGATAACCTTGCCATCATCAGCACTGATATTAATTTATCAATTTCTAAACAGGAAGTTTGTCTGGCCGTCTTTATAGATATAGAAGGCGCCTTTGACAATGTTTCCATCCCAATCCTGAAAAAAAAACTTCTAGGCCTTGGCCTTCCCCCCATTTTTGTCCAATCTATTATTAATCTATTTCTAGATAGAAAAATTTTCATTGAACTTCCAGATATTTCTCCTCAAAGTAGGTCTGTTTGGAAGAGTTTACCACAAGGCGATGTATTGTCCCCCTTACTGTATAATATATACACATATGATATGCATGTCACTATTCCCCCACAAGTAAAAGTTATTGAGTTCGCAGATGACATAGCTTTCTTCTTATCATCCAAAATCATCCCTCTCGCCGTCAAATATCTTAACGAAGCCATGAATGCCCTTTGCACATGGCTCACCTTAAATGGTTTTGAACTTTCAATCCAAAAGACTCAGTGTGTCACCTTCTCAAACCGCCATAAAAACCCCCCCGTTCAAATTTTATTTAAAAATTCTCCAATCCCCAACGCTTCTGAAGTAAAATTTTTGGGAGTAACATTTGATAGGAAACTTAAATGGTCTTCCCATATTAATAATTTAGTTACTAAATGCGAAAAAAATTTAAATATCATCAGATCCTTATCTGGCGTTTGGTGGGGAGCTCACCCTACTTGCATTAAGTTGCTTTTCAACGCACTTATTCGAAGCCATCTCGATTATGCCTGCCCACTTTTTAGTACTGCCTCAAAAAATGTACTTGATAAATTAGACAAAATTCAATCTAAATCTTTGCGAATTATAACTGGAGCGATGCAATCGTCACCCATCAATTCCCTTCAAGTAGAATGTTCTGATCCTCCTCTTTATTTAAGGCGTCAACTATTTGCTGACAAATTTGTTCTTAAATGTTTAAATTCTAAATGTCATCAGGTTATCCCCAGCGTCTCGTTGTTCATTGACTCAAACCATTCATCTACAATCAGAGCTTCAACTAAACCTCTTCCTGACATCTGTAAAAATTTTAAGTCTCTCTCAGAGCTCCACATCATCCAAAATGATCTACTTCCCTTATACAAATTAAAATATAGTCACGTCACCCTATCCCCAACAATATTTGAAGGGATCGGAATCCTTAAAAGTCATTCCAATCTCCCGGCCCGAACTGTCAATAATATTTTCAATGACATTATTTCATCTAAATGGCCCAACTTTTCTCTTTTATTTACTGATGGATCCAAATCTCCCGACTCTCCTAACTGTTGTATAGGTATTAACGTTTACCACAATAATTCTAATGACAGAATATTTCATTCAATTTCAAATCAATTTTCAATATTTTCAGCCGAGTGCATTGCAATAATAGAATCTCTGAAATATATAATCAAAAATAATTTCGAACATTCCCTCGTTCTCTCTGACTCTCTCAGTTCCCTCCAAAAACTTAAATCCAGTCCTCTTCTTCATCCTGATGATCATTTTGTATGCCTTATTCGAGAGATGATAGCCTCCATTCAAAGCTCTGGTAAAACTGTAACTCTGATTTGGATTCCTGGACATGTTGGTATCATGGGTAATGATATTGCGGATGCCTTGGCAAAACAAGGAGCGTCCAACCCTGTTGTTACCCTCGTAAACCACATTCCCCTATCTGACATTTTTTCCATCATCAAAGATAGATCCCGCAATGTTTGGGCAGAGTATTGGCACATTGCTAGTCAATCCAAGGGAGCCTGCTATGCCTCAATACAAAGAACTATTCCATCAAAACCGTGGTTTCAGCAATTCCCTCATTTTTCCAAAAAAGAAATTTCTTCACTCATTCGAATGAGGATCGGACATTGTTCCGTTCCTTCCCATCTTTTTAAAATTCACGTTGTTGACTCCCCAGATTGTACATTCTGTGGTCTAGAAGTGGGAACTTTAGATCACATATTTTTTGGTTGTCCCTCTCTAAACAAATATCCTCTCTTCTATCAAGCCTTATCTAAAATTGCCTCCCCTCCATTCAACATCTCATCTCTTCTAAGTCTGAACTCGACTCCAATTTTCATTATAATTTTGAAATTTGCCCATTTAAATAAAATTAATATTTAAATTCACCTTTCATTTCTCAATAATTTTAAATGATGGCCAAGAACACCCTTGAAGGGTGAAAGCCAGAAATAATGTTAAAAAAAAAAAAAAAACGAACCTATTGCAGGTAGGTAGCTACTGGTTATAAATATAACCTGCTAACTATCTACTGACTACTCAAAAAGAAATTCAAATTTTGGAATATCGACGAACGAAAAAAAAAACATTACCATTATTCATTCTTTCACTCCTGTTTCTCAAGTTCACATCATTACATTCGGTTCGTTTCATTTTCATCTTTTCATCAATTTAATTTACACTATCGTATTTATAGTCTGTTATATTAACATTGTGCATACTTAATAAACCACTACTATTAAACTTCGGTGACTCCATTCATTTTAATACACACATCTTTGATCTTAATAATATACTCAATTCACAACTATGGTAATACACTAAACGACCAAGATTACCTTCAGTATACCAATAAATATTAAAAAATATATATATTCTTACACTATCAATTCATTCGTTAAGGACCTGCAATACCATTTTAACTACATAACGAATAATCTGAAGAGAATCTTAATAAATTAGCAATATTTTTTTATCAGCGAGTTTTCTTCATGTGTGATGTAGATTCCCAGTTTCCCGCTTGCGCCATTAGTTTCCGTATATGGGGGAAATTATTTTTAATGATCTTCTTGTGGCCAAGAAGTCGAAATATTTTACGAAAATTGGTGACTCCAAATTTCTTTAAAATACCTACCCATTGATTTTCTATTCGGTAATTTTCTGTCAAAACTGGACACCAGAGAGCCCATGGAGTAAATGGATTTCACCATTGATCCCGGGGTTAAAGCGTTCAATGAGTATGAATAAAACAACTGATTTAAATTCAAACTTTCAACATTTCAAATTCATTCCGCCTTCGGAAAAAACATTAACCTTTTTCTGTTCAATGCTCCGCGCTAACATAGGTAAGTCATTTAAGTTTTGCCACGAAGTTAATTGGAATTAATAAATGCGCAAGCTTCGCTCAAAATGAAATTTAGCTTACACGGTTTAATTTTAAAATTGTGATACCAATTCAAAGGTTTTTAACAAGGTAATTTCTGTGGATTACTTCTAAAAGAGCCAATATTTGTTTTTCATAATACGTAAAAAAAATTAAATATCCGTATTCATCAGGAATCATATTAGTGGACTAAATTTGAAATGTTTTTTTTTTAAGTTTTGGACTTTCGTGTATCTTGATAAATAATGTGCTTTTGGTTTCACGTCCAACACAAGTTGAAATATGGAACTATCATCATTCTTAGGGTTACAACAACTAATAAAAAAATGTACAGAAAGCTAAGGCATCCGTTTTACTAAAAATAATATTTTTTCACCGAATATCTCCTATCCAAATTTTGTTTTCGTAAGAGCAATACTACTTATCTTGAAAACATATTCAAAGGAAGAAGCTACATATATCACGTAGATTATGCAGAGATGTGTAGTATATGTTAGTCACTAGATTTATTATATTCTTTAAACAACATTAAATAACAGAAATATTTTTTAAATTGATGTTTTTCACCACATTTTTTAGCAGTTTGAATAAAATAACGTCACTTTCTCTTATTTGTTTTTTAAACCCTTTCGAAGCTAAAATGTAAACCAGGGAAATGTTTTATTGATTTTATTGAAACACAGAGAGTACATGTGGTTTTTTGTGTTATTTCACCCTCCCTGTGTTATGGCGGGTGAATTTTACAGTTTGCGGACATAGAATCTATACACTACTGTAATATAAAAATGATTTATAGCTAGTTTGGGTTGCAAGAAGATGATGGAGAAGTTAGAGAATTATGAGAAGATGAAAAATTTGAGAAATTAATAGTATATAGATCACGCTAATTAATTATGTACGTACTATACCGCTAAGTCAGAGAATAAGGATATATTAGGTTTTGTCTGAAAGGTGATTAAATTGATAGAGTGTAGAAAGAATGGGTATTGTAGTTGTAAATGTATTCCGTGTGTAAGGATCCATTTCGTAATTTGTTTTTTTAAAGGAATGGGGTTGACTCACGGTTTTTAGGTTTTCAGGGATAAGGTTAAAGATTTTAGGAGCTAAGAAGAAAAATTGTCTTCGAGCTGACGTGGTATGTAGTGAAGGTACTTTGTAGTGACCGTTGGTTATTGTTCTGGTGGTGTAGTTGTGTTGTAAGAGAGTTTTGCTTTATATTTGAACAGGAAATGTATTAGCGAAAATGTTAGGTGGAGTTGTTGTATGTTTAAGACCTTATAATCTATGAGGGGTTTTCTAAGAAATACTTTGTCAGAAATCTTTATATTATATTTTTTTACTTTGATGTTAAGTTTTGAATGTCGTTATTGGTCAATGACATAAAAATTCCTAACACAGTCGTATACGAATGTATATATTATAAATATGGATAAAGAACAAGTTCTTTGAAACTGAAATAAAGCATTTGAAACAGTTGCAAGGAACAGAAAACTGCATCTGCGTATTTATCAATGTTTCTTCTGTAATTAGAACTGGAACACAGAGTGCTAAAATTTTGACCTGGCGTGCTCAACTTAATACGGTACGGCTAGATTTTTTACCAGTAACTGGCAACCCTACATATTTATATTATTCCATGTTTCAAATATACAATTCTGGATATTGCCGAATATAAAGCATCGATTTTGATTAATAGCGACCACATGGCGACAGAAATATGGCAAGGAGCGAACATAAAAACGTTTTATTTTGCTTCTTCCCCGCAAATCACTTTGCTTTTTATACCGTCCTACTAAGATACTATATTGGCTTGCCTCCTTAAATTGATATAAAGATATCTAAAACAATTCCTGTATCCATAACAGGAAAATACAATTTTATTCCTGGGGTGTAACGGATGGTTTTGTATTGAAAAATTTATTCCTGCCCTTTTTAACCCGGGCCAATTTAGAGAGACAAAATATTTACATTTGATAAAAGAACTCTCGCTGTTTTTGTTATTGTTTTTTGGGTTGATAATCTCTTTTAAAGTAGGATTTTCTAATAATAAATGTTTTTTTTTAATTAAAAAAAAATAGTTAATAAACACCACTATTATTTTTGTACTTAATGCCGAATGGGTTTCGTTACAATCGTAGTTTCATCAGGGATGTATTTATTATATAGTGAATAACCTTTACCCACTCGATTGATTTTCGGCATATTATGCCAAGTTGCAAAACGTCGTGAGTGATCGCACGTCATAATTAGCCATTTTTCTTTACCTTTTGTAAAACGTTTATGATTTTTTTTCAAAAATTCCCGCGTATAACAGTTATCATTGGTAGTAAGCTAATAAAATGTTTTCCTATTTTACACCGAGTTTTAGATGTTGACAGTGACAATTCTTGTTTTGAATGTCAAGTGTGAAAAATTTAATCAACCTCGTTATAAAACTGTACTTTTGTATACAAACCAAATCCACGTCTCGCCAGACTGCTAGCCTGTTCGCTTACCTGCCACAAACCGACAATCGCCTTTAAATATTGCTACGTTGAGTAGTTGCTATGGTTACTTGCTACGTGCAGCCTACAATACTCACCAGACATTTTAGGTTATAATAATGAATGTGGAATCACAAACTTTATCCAGTACTGGAAGCGCCAATTCTTGAGGGTTAGATACCCACAAGAATGTTTGTGATCCCAGGGTTCTCAGGGGGTTGGGTTCGAAACCAGAAATGTGTCAGGTTACAATGTGTACATTAGAGTCAAGGAAAGAAGATTTAGAGTAACATTAATGTATATTATTTCGAATACAATATAAGTCTATACACTCTACCGTGTGAGTTTTAACGAAAACAATATAATAAAAGTTAGATATAAGCTTACCCCCAAGGTTCCGACCTCGCTTTATCTATCTAGCTAATTAAGTAACATCCTACTAACTCGAGCTGGAGCAGCACCTCCTCAGGCTGAGCTCCTAGGGACTCCAGCCGAAGCAAGAGGAAGATTTAGTTCCGCCTCCTGGCGACTGTCCGTGGCAGGAAAATGTGTAATCTGGCGACTGAGGAAGAGGTATCTGGTGCCCGCGGTCGCATCCGTGTATCCTGGCGAGGATTCCCTTTATGTAAGGAAAAATAGGCCTCAATACGGCCCTGGTGAAAATGCGGTCGACGTAGTGCCAAACTGCGAGAAAGAATACTATCCTTAGGTATCCGGGAACCGGGCACAATATTTTAAGCCACTGGCTTCTTCATCCCATAAAGGATGGGTCGGATTCAAGCAGATCACACCAGATAACACTTCTGACTCCGTTTGCGATTCATGATGCCGCGTGGTTACAATATTCGAACGAGCCACCGAACTAATTCCACTATGGAACTTCGTATTTTACACCATTTATACGATTTTATTATGCAATCTCCGCGTATAAAATTAGACTTCGCCACTCCGATTAAAGGGAAACCATTCTCAAACAATTTCACTCCGGAAAACTGTGACTGTCGTCTGCCGAGAGATCAGGCCCACTCCCTGGTTTCTCCGCAGGCAAGGAAGTGTTTTGTTTTTTTCTGTTTCCGCCCGGTACAGATTTTTAATTTTAAATTATGATTCGAAATTTTACCAAAACCAATACCAGCGACAATCGCCCAGTTCCTAACTAGGTTAGAGAATCGGCGAGGATAAATGTGATGATGCAGAATAAATTAATGAATAAAATATTAAAACAAAAGGAGTCTAGCCCTGCATCATAACAATATGTATTTGATAATGGTACAGTTGCACATCTCGACACAAGAATTCCCCGGTGAGATAGCGGCTTACGATGAGAATAAATAAATAAAATACTTTAATTTGTGTATTGATTTCTTAGGTTGGTATTAAGAAATTTGCAAGGTTAAAAGGTTGTCAGGCTTACGTGAAAATATTCAGTGAAGAATTGAACGCTTTCTTCGGGCAACGAGTTCATCTTTTATTAAGGTGCTAAGGACTTGGAATAAATTTGACGAAAGCAATCAAGATTCGCACGTAGCGTATTTGCTTTTGATTTACAGTTTTCGAGCTTTTTTCAACATCATTTCCATTCAAAATTTAACGGCAGGAATGCTGAAGAATTTTCGTCGCAGTTTGTAGTACTGAATAATTAATTTTATTGTAATCGCTTCTGTTACAAAGAACGTGAACTTGTTATAAGGAAGGTTGAAGCGTGTAATTTTTTGTATCTGACTTTGTTGCAGCATACATTTATGTTGAGAATAGGAAGATAGTTACGATTCAACATGCATTTCACGGAAAGATTTTCATGAGACATATTAATTCATTCGTTAAGGGCCTGGAAATCCCGTTTTTAATCGGATTACCAATAATTCAACGAGATTTTTAACAGTGTGTGTACACATTAATTTATCATCTTCACGAAATGATTTTATCGTATGTCATTTTCTAATTTGCACCACGAAATAATGTTTCAAAATTAGAAAAATGCTTATTTTTTCATTAAAATCATCCAGAAGTCATACAAATTAATAACATAAGATATCGCATGGGTTCAAGCAGATGTGATGTTGAAAAAAAATGTATTGTACTTATTTTCGTCTTGATTTATTACATAGAATTAACATCTCATTTGTAAATAGAAACAAACCATATAAAACATAGTTCACATAGCACAATCTTTTTAGAGTAACATAATCAATACACATAACCAGTTTTCTCTACGCTCGCGACAACAGTATTTTGTGAGTAATCAGTTTTGTCCGTGTGGCCAGTGTGGTCTGATGTACCAGAATGATCCTCATGAGAGTCGTGATGGCTTGAGGTATGGACAACAGGGGTGGCTGGCACCTTCTCAGCTTCGTAGTGGCTCAGAACATTCTTGTAGACTGGCTTGTAGGAGTAGGTTGGTTCTGGCTCGGCTGGGATATTGTATACCACAGGGTACGAGATTGGGGCCACCACTTTTTGTACGCGGATGGTGCCAGGAGTGTAGTGGATAACGGGGAAGCGGTAGACGGGCCATACTCGGGGGATGGAGAAGTTTACGCGGTAGTTGAATGGGAAAAAGAAAGGCTTCGATTCTGCAACCTCCATGTTGAGGACTGCCACCATGGCGGCCAAGAAAAAGAAGGACTGCAAAGAAGAAAAATACAAAATTAGAAAGGAAAACTTTAACATGTAGAGATGGTGGAGAAAGTAAAGGGTGTAGTTAAAATATATGATGCAAACATGGTAGAGGACGTCGCTGATAAGTTTGCATAATCAAGTGAACCAACTACTTGGCATGCTTGGGGCATGTTTTACAAGAGAGAAAATTTTATGAATGCGAGCGAAGAAATTGTAGGTGCCATGACAGAGTTGTGTGGTTATTATATTTTATTTGGTTTTATTTGATTATATGCCCCGCCGAGCTTTTACATAGATTTTAAGAACAGAATAAACCTAATGAGATATCGAAAATTATACACAAAGCTTTAAATGCATTAAAAACGTTAAACTGATAAACTGGATATGAAACAATATTTGTAAGACACGTAACAGTAACATAAAATAATATAGAAACTAGAACAATACTAAATATAAGACAAATCACTAAAACTACATTACCAACGCTACTATAATTTTAGGAATCAACAAAGTGCTGGTATAGATTACGCTTGGTTCTATAAATGGAGTCAGTAAATATATCAATAGTACCCCCAAACTTGTTGCCCAGATCATACATCTCATTTGTTAGTGAGTGGGTCTCATAGTTGGTTTTGTATGTATTGCAGACTAATGTTACAGTTTGTTTTGTGTTCCTAGTCAGCAGACCGAATTTAGTAGTGGCGACGATGTCAGGGCTGTAAATTAAGTTGTTAATGACTCTGTGTAATTTATCCTCTCTGCATACCCATGCCAGGAAATAAGTAAGTAATTGTCTATAAGTTCGTTTTACAAATTTGTCAGGGATGTTATGTGTGTGCGATAAAAAATTGAAGCATATTATTGGTATTTTTTTTATTTACAACGTGTCTTTGTTTACTAATAAATGACAGAATCCTGTTGTTTTTTTCATGCAAAAGTTTAATTTTTAATTCAATAATTTTTTTTATAAATCTTCAACATTTATTTTACAAACAAGAACTTATTAACGGAAAATTTTTGTATATAGGTATTTAAATGATAAACTTATTTATTTATTCTTATTTAGGTATTATTTTTTTGTATATTGTGTATCCTGATAAAGAAACCATTGGTTTTGAAACATTCTGGTAATTGAGTCTAAGCAAAATTTTGCTATTATTGAAGAAATAAAAATAAGTATGAAGTTTGGAGAACATTAAAAAAATGTAATGTTTTAACTTTCCGACCATCAATGAATTATATTTACCAGGACAAAGATTAGTGCAGTGTTATGTCATTTAAAAAACATAACTTCCTTTTAAAACAAATTTGAGATATTAAGCTACATAATTTGGATTCACTGAAATTAATTTCCCTTGAAATTCGATTTATTAAAACGATTCAATTAAAGATTCAGGTTTACACGTCTTAGATATTCCCACTTATTTAAACATGTTAGCTAATTATTTTATTATAAAATATTACAATGTTGCCTCGTCATTATTTTTTACATAAAAAATAATAGGTCTACCGAAAGAATGATCGCTTTAAAAAATTACAAAATTAAACAAACTTGTTTTTTGAAAGATATTATTTAAATTCTCAAAATAATATTACACAACCAAGACGACCATCAAAAAAAGATAATATAATATGAAATAAAATTACCATACATGTTGACACGCTTCAAATATTTTATTATTGATTTAGAAGCGGACGTGAGATGAGAATGGGTGCTTAGTAAATAAAATTTATGTGACATCAGATAAAACCCAATTGATGCGGGATCTGAAACAATCTGATTTCAAATTGCATCTCGTTTCTTTGAAAAAGAACCCTGAAGATTTTAATTTTTTTTTCCAGCCTAAATGAAAAAAAATATATTTTTCTAAGATTCTTTGATGAATTATTCATATTAAATAACTAATTTTTAACCTATCAAAAATTGCTGATACTTCATTTGGTTAGATCATCAATATGATAAAAAATTGAACTTTGATAATTTTTTTCCACGGGTTGTTTTGAATCTTCCTACAGCCCCTACCATAATAAAAAATAGTTTTTTTATAAACTTTTATTTTTTGTTTATCTGTAGATTCGGTTATAACGAGAAGAAATTATTTCAAATTGTTTTTTTTGGCGCTGTGTGCAGGGGGGACCCTGGAGGGTCTAAAGTCGTTCACAATAATTAAATATAGCTTCGTTTTATTTAAAAAAATGTTGACGTCTAAGATGAAGGAGATAAACCATTAGTTTCCTTATACCATCGTTGGGAAAGTGCTGGGGCCCTTACAGATCCTACCTTAACCCGGCTCACAATACTTCCCAGCCGGGTGGCGACATAGTTCCCTTGGAGTTACATATGGAATCATAGGCCCTCTTACGAGGTGTCATACATAAATCCTTGTGCATATTATGTGTGCAACATTTTCAAATGAATTGAGGTATGCGTTTGTGTCGCGAAAATTATCAATAACTACATAAATAAAAAAATAAATATTCGTTTGTTCAAAATATTAAATCTCCGAAAGTTCTTGAATGATTAGGTACTTTGAAATTTTGACACACCGTTGCATTCGAACACGCGTGTGTTTTTATGTACCTATATTATATAGATGTCGCCTGTGACAAGTTGGGGTCATCTGTTGGAAGTAAAATCAACACGCGCTATTTTTTCTCCATAGTACACAAACGGAATGAGCCACAGTAACGGGTGACGGGGTAAAACTAGTTTGTAATTATTTTTCCAAATCCAGACAAGCCATAAATTAACTTTTGTTCTGAAAATTAACTGTGCAGAACTTCATTAATCTTGAAATAAAAATGTTATTATGTTAGTTGTTGAAAATGAAAATCTGAACCGGACCACTCCCCTTTATGTCAATATAGATTTGAAATGTAGAGTTTATATTTTATCTTTCTGTACAAAAAATCTCAGTTTTCATCTTGGCCAGTCAATTAACGTTCTGTAATTTTTACGGATAAAAGTACAAATAGTACTGATACAGTATTTTTAAATGCACCAATTACATATTAAAGTAACAATTTTTGTTTTTTCTTTTAAATTTCAAAACGAAAAAAATCAACTGATGCCCAAATGATGGGATGGGCCAAAACTTTGCACCTTCTTATCTCAAGGAGGAGTTAAACATCAGAAAGCTACATTATCAAGAATTTTTATTGTAAAATAGTCAGGATGTTTATTTTACATTTTCTACAAGATTACCGTTAGTTTAACCGCTCAACGGCTCATTTCAATAATAGGCAATAGGCATGACGTATTATTGGGCGCAGGTCAAGGTTAACATCATGTGTGAAAAAGTATGTGCAGACTTCAGGCTTTTGACCTTTAGATACTGTTGCTGGTGGGTTCTGTGAACAGAGATGTTTTTAACTTCTGGTCAAAGTTAAACACCTCCTAAATAAGTTAATTAATGCACAAACACTTAGAATAAATATAAGTATTGACATGATAATTGGCATACAAAGGAGTGGGATGTTTATAGAGACATGCCATTAAGAAAAATGTAGCTTTGACAAGTTAGTAGAAGTGGCATGGTGTGAACCTTTTCCCAAACTTTTTTGATTAAACTTGATATTTTTAAGACGTCACATGTTTCTTATAAACACATCAAATAATATGTGTGGGTACCTCCATCACTTCTTTGATTACCTACCTATTAAAAATGTGTTTTAGGTTTGAAAATTTGATACTTTAGAAATATTTTAGCTGCTCTAAAAAACTGCTAGTGAACACATCTCTGACTTAAATAATCGAGCATTTTTTTACAAGTCTTTTTGACTAACGAACCCATTTTCGGTTATAGTTTTATTATAAAGTGGAAAATTAAGTTCTTTATAGAATAATTGTAAAACATTTAAACATTTTTAAATATTGCATGTTTTTATCTTTCATAAATCAAAACAGGCGGCTGGTGTTAAGCGCGAATTTAAACCTTATCGCCATCTGCAGAGCGAGTGTTATTGTTAGCGGCCTGATTCCAAATGTTACACCACGTGGTGCCTAAGTTTTTATTTGTAGCTCGTATCGTTTAACCGTTTCAATATATTTTTACACGATTTTTAATAATTTGCCTGTTGGGAAAATACGGCTAGTCTAATACGTCGGTCACATGTTGCGTCGGTTAAGGTGTAACATATGCAAAGATAACCCCACGACAGCTCAGTACTAAGAACAGTCACCCAGCATTTTCTTGGGTGCTTTCAAGAGATACATAATTATAATGATTTTTCTAATTTTTAGTGCAGTTGTCAAATGTCCGAAGTTCTGAGGTAATACGACTATTTATATTCGAAAGTGAATTTCTAGAAGCTTAAGTAACTATGTTTAGTCTGCCAAACCGGTTTCTTATTTTGATATTATTAAAAATTAAAAAGTAATAAAACCAAAGTTTTCCAGCAAATTTTTAATGGTAGGTACCATCCAAAAATCGTTTTGCTATATCATTTAAAATCTGAGCAGGAAATCCGTAGAATGTGGTCTTTACCTACAGATTTGAAAGAGAACTAATGTTACAATTTCATATAAAACATTTAGACTCCTAGGCCTCAGTCAAGTCAAAGAATTTGATTTTCTGCTCAAAATTATTTTAATTTTATTTATGATTATACACTCTCAAAATAAACAATTAAAAGAGAGAATCATAATTCAACTATACGAACTCTTGAATCCCATAAATACACAAACCAACAAGAACAACCACATGACAAAATCCACTATTCTACTGCATATGGCAGTTTCACACTATGGAAAATCAATACTTAGATGATATTGACATGTTGTAATTTTTTTTTTTTTTTAAACATACAACAAATGATGTTGCACTCCCATAAGTTATCAAACTCATTAAGGGATCGAAGAGTAAAAAAATAAAATAAAAGAGTTTTGTACAGAAAAATTAGACCCAACCCAACCCAATGTGATTAATATTTTAATGTTGAAAATCAATACTTAGATGACATGTTGTAATGTGTTTTTTTTTTTAATTTTAAGGACCATATTAAAAAAAATTTCCAATCTTACTTTTAAACAAATGTATTTTTAAATTTTAGTTTCTTGTATTTTTATCTATCGTAATAAACCGAGTGGAATTAAATATATCGGGCGCAAAAACACGCCCACATCACACTTTTATCGGGTCTATTGGTTTAAATAAGAGATTATTTTTTAATATTTTTTGTAAGAGAAAAATGGTATAATTTTAAAAATGCATTATTATTCTCTTGGCGTTCTTTCGACGTGTTCAAAATAATGATGTATTTTGTATGACCGTGAATCTTTACCTTAACAGCGTCAAAACCGTTGACGGTTTATTAGCATATAAATTAGGGTGTTGGATAAGTTCATAGTTGGCCAATTCACACGTCGGTTGTCGAGCAAATACTTGATTATGGATCATGACATAAGTTACGAGGAAGGCTAATTTCGTAATGAGTGTTATGTCACTTAGTGATTTGCTGCCGTGTCGATGAACTGATTATATTACATCTTAATGACCGCGACTTATGACCGTGAATATTGGTATTTAGGATTATAAGTTTAAATTTAATAAGAAGACGTCATAAAACAAATGATTCATACAATATAAATCGACAGCATAATCTTTGTAATATTTTTGTAGACATGTTTAAAGATTCCGTATTAGTGATGAAACGAAATCTTGTAACACATCTAGCTGACGAGTACCCGGCCGTAAAATCCGTCGCGTAGTTTAGAAGAACGAAGCGCACTACAACAAATACCAAACACAATTGTATTATTACATTTGAATTTATTTAATGTAATAGCCCACTATGGCGTAAATAAATAAAGAATGAGATAATACTATAATGATTTATTTCTTGGGTATTATGCCATGTTGTGTTTTCTTCTTGAGCCAACGTCTCGGATAGCTTTACAGTATGCACTAGGGCAGATGGACACTATAATGCTGTCCGAAACGTCGGCTAAAGAAGGAGGTAACGCAGCACGGCATAATACACCAAAATTAATCATTATAATTCTTTTGGCCGTGGAAATATCAAATAATATAATAAAATTTTAATCGATTTTGAAATTAATTTCTAGAATATCTTATTTTAATAACTCGTTTTATTGCAATTTTATTGATCATGTGGTTATCTAAGCCTTGGTTGTTTGGTTTGTTGGTTGGTTGCGTATTTAAATGACAGCAATTAATCCTCTTGATTTTTTATACAAGGATAATATTTGAAAATGCCCTTGAAGGACGATATTTAAAATCAAATAAACCTTTTAGCTTTCCAAATATAAATACCTAGTAAAAAGTTGGAAATTAAATAACTTTAAAATATGCATTTAAATTATTAGATACAGTGGGTACTGCGACGGAATTTAAGTTCGTACAAACTTGATACAAACTTCTTTAGGAAAGACAAACATATTTATATTGACTAGACAGCCTGCCGATATAGAAATACCCACAGAAGGAAAATAATATAATTTATATTTAAAATAAGATCCATCTCGACTTGTAACATTAAGAATCGGTTGAAATTACGCATTCATAAGGTAAAAATTCCTGCTTAACTGATTTTATTTTATTTTGTGAAATTCGTGCAAAAATATTAAAATGTTTTACTATCATAACCTTCAGAATTTAATATGCCACAATTATACAATAAAACTATATCCGAACAGGGGATTGTGACGTATTTTGGAGATTTTATACTTAGAAGCATTTTTCATAGGCCTTATACTTTCTTGTATGTTTACGAAAAGTCTTAAAAAAATATCTCGATTAAAGCAAAGGCCAAGAAGAGTCCTACTCGCATCACTTAACAGGCGTTATTAATAAAAACATCGTTTAAGAATGTTTTATCGTTTTGCCTTCATAATGTGTCATGACGATGCAAAGAAATTAAAACATCATTATGTAAACACAAAATTTGATGACTGTTAATTTTCTAATAAGGCATCCGTCTAAAATCATAATAATTGCATTTTATTAGGATACTCTGATATTTAACAAGATGTCGTAATAATATGCCCTTGTAAAATTGACAAACTTTTTATATGAAGTGTCTTGTAAGATATCACGAAAATAGCCTTTCTAGAAGTCCTTTATTCCTATTGAATACTCCCTGGAGGGATTTTTCACAAAAATGGCGTAATATAAATCATACAACAATAGGTTAGTAATTACTGAAGAAAGCGAATAAAATGTGAGTTATTTACCATTGAACTATCGGGAAGATTCTGGTTGTAATGCCGAAAGACTTGGATTTTCATGTGTACGGGTTTCGATGTCATGATAATATATTCATAATTTACTAAAATTTTATCAGGAAATTAAAATAATTAGTCGGCCACTTCACGATATTTCATTCGTAAGGCCTGTAATCTCGTTTTAAACCTGATTTTCCAATGATTAGAAGGGAATTCTTAATAAATTACCAACAATTTTTTCTCCGTGCAGTAGGAATTTAGCATTCATAATATTTTAGCCTATCAAATTAAAAACCAAAAACACAAAGATTTTGCATGAAATTGTGATAAAAATATCTTTAATCATGGATTAATGTAATAATCAATAACGGAATCTCTTTAGGAATTCAAGCAGCTCATACCGTACATACTGTAGGACAGACAAAACCTTCTTATGTTTTATAGTAGGCATCCTAACGATCTGATAAGGCTATTTTCTTTATTGTATCAAATAGACAGGAAATATATTTTATTGTATAAAATTGAGTATGATCCTCAATTAAACGATTTTTTTTGGTTATATTGGTCACCAACGGTTTTGATTATAGGAAAGATTTACAAGGGTAATAAACTAACAAGCATTCTGTTCAGATGAATTAATAATTACAAGCGATACCAATAGGCGCAAATGTTATTAAATAATTATAAGCTATAATTAGTCGCATGAAATATCAATACAAATTGAAAATATCTCCCGAGTAAAAATAAATGCCGCCAAAGGGAATTGAACCCGTGCATTCTGAAGTCCGATTATAAATAATTCAATATGTACTAGTACCTCAATCAACAATTACTGTTTATTATATTTTATCCACCTGTAAAAAACCTGTACAATCTATGCACGTTACAAAGCCGAGCAACTAGATTTGGGAACACTTTCAAACGTCCAAAATAATAAGATTATTAATTTGCGGACGTGAAATATTTATCTATCTTTTATCCATTCTATACATGTAAAAATTTGTTTTTGTTCTTATTAGTGCCAGGAGTGTTTAGAGAGTGGTTTTAATGGTAGAAGAAATCAATGACGCCCGCATTATCTCTAGATTGGAATGAAATATAATAGAGAGGAGTCGAATAATATTCTATACAATGTAGTTTTTAAATAGTAACAATGCGGTACACAGTAGTAAGAAAGCGTTCCAAAGAAGATTTAACGATATAACACTGGAATGAGACAAATAGTCGAATTAAAGTCAAAATACTGTAGTTATTTTTAGCATTAAAGTGGACTTCATGATATTAGAGAAAGATATGAATCAAATAATTATTTGTATCAATATGAGGCATACTTGATGAAGAAGAAATAGTTGTAAGGATAATGTATGACTTGGAAGTGAATGGTTAAAGAAGTAGAGGACGCCCGTGAAAGACATGGCACGATCGAGTTAATCAAATACTTATTACAATAAAATAAATATTATTTTCATAAAAATTCACTTAGTGGTCAGATATACTAGAATTAAAAACATAAAAACTTTACACGAAACAACAAAACACTCAAAAGTCCCCGCAGTACAAGTCAGCTAGTGAATTAAAATACATTTAAATTTAGAATTTAAAATATTCAATGCCAAGAATTCACATCAATTTATTCATGGTGATGAATTTTATTTTTAACTTTTTTTATAATCGGGTAAGAATTTTTTTTTTTAGAAAAAACAGCAAAAATATATTTTTGTTAAATAGCTACAATATGGTTTACCCTTCCAATAAAATATTCGCACTAGGCTTTAAAAATATAATATAAATGTGAGGTTTAAAGTAGGACTTACGTATTTCATTGTTGAATTGCGAACTATACAAATCCCAAGAACAGTACAAACAAGCACGCGGTGCGATATGTCGACTCGGAATGAAGATCCTTCAAGGAACTAGAATTATAAGTATCCACAGGCACCACTTTGCAAATTAGAATATTGATAGCTTGCCGGTGTTTAACCTGTTTTTTTTAATAGTCTAAAATTATTATAGCTAACATGTAGGTATATAAAATATAGAGAAGGACACAATTTTTTCCTGGGAATAAATCTTCTTCTCTAAATAGTACAAGTCTATGGCCATCCGCGTCTGTCTGTTTGTGAGCTTAATTCTTCTAAACTACTCACCGGTTTTTGATAAGATTTTCACTATCATTTAGAGAATTTTTTTCGGAAGGTTTACATATATAATAAACGAATAATATGTTTATATAAAGTAGAGGAAAGTGGATGTTTTATGATGAAGTCGAAAAAAAAATTTTTCGGGCTTTAATTGCTAACGCTGTATAAACCTTATGGGATACATCAAAATGATGTACTATGGAATTGTATATCTTAAAAAGGCCTACAGAAAATTTGTCATGGTATATGTCTATCTCCTGAGGATAACCCCCAGCAAACTCGAAAAGTAATCGACCGATATCGCTGAAAATTTATTCTTATTAGTGCCAGCAGTATTAAGACAAATACTTAACGCCCGAGGAATACTTAACGCAATATATCTGCACTGAAATGAGATAAGAAGTCCAATTATTTTATGACTTATATATTAATTTAAATATATATATATTTTTTAATAAATTAAATGATAATATTATTGAATGTATATAAGAATAACTTAAAATATAAACAACTTATTTTACTCTTATTTTGAAAGTCAAGTGGGCAGAATTTAATCAAGAAGTATCAGAATTTAATCAAGAAGTATCAAAAATCGGGTGGTTATTAGAATTCTCGTGTAAACAGTGACCTTTCTCTTATTTTGATGGTCGAATGTGCAAAATTTCAACCATTGGTCATTTACCACTGCGGTACTGAGAGTATCTCCTATTCTGGATGCGAAACTACATAGGAAGGTAACTTTTTGATTTTAATTACAAATAAAGTTAGAAAAACAAGAGAAGAAAAAAAAAAAAATAAATATTGATTTTTAAAGTAAAAACAAAATTAAATGCTAAACATCAATATTTCGGCGTTCTTTAAGAGTGAGAATTTTTGGTTAGCTGTCAAAACCGGTTTAAAGGAATCATTCGCACATCCTACTATTCTTGAGGAAAACTTAATACAAATAATATATTTCATGATTAGTTTTACATCTGGTGGCTTGATATTTTTTTCAACTCTTCTCAAATCACGTGAGGAGAATTTATAATTTCTTGAACCTACGTGTTTGTTTGAACGAAATCCAAAAAGGCATTGAAGAATATTTTAATGGATGTGTCCTTCTGATTTTTGCTAGAAACCTTATTAAATTAGGCACAATCGGAGATATATTTTTTTTATTTGTATTATACAAATGTACGTCCTGTTTAGTGGAACAGTAATCGTGGAGTAATATTTGATATTAAAATTAAATAAAAACCCAATGCACGAATAGAATTGTGCTATCCTTGGTAACTATTTAGTTATGTTATTATAATAGCCTTCTTGTAACTATAATCCATGAAGTTGAACGCATCTAATATTTCTGCGAAAGTATTGCCAACTCCATGCAATTTAGGTAAAATTATCTGAATGACTTAAGTCCTGATATTGTTGTTGCAATATAAATAATTTTCTATTGAGTAGTTCTAGTTGGTATGTTAAAATTGATTAGGCTACGTAAATCAGGGCTGTCTACAATTCCATTACAAATTTAAAAAAAAACCTTTCAAGTCGATAACGAGACTCATATTTTATGAATTATTATTATTAAGTACTACTGGTAGTTTTGTGAACAGTATACATTGCGTCTAAAAACACTATTTATCTAATATCTTTTAATAAAAAAATCCAATGAAATAATAAGATTTGATAGCTCGTGGTATGAACCATGATTATTAGAAATCTGGCGGGATTAAAATGTAGTTTTCAATATTTTACCGATTTCATCTAAATGCACATATTTTACAGCATATTATTATTTGATTGGCTCTATGCGATTGATGGGAAAATATTGGAAAAAAAAGTTTTTTTCAGGAATCCAGTAAAGCATATTATTTTTTTGAAGGAGATAACAATAATAAATCTAAACAAAACATGAAACAGAACGAGACACATAAAAATAAAAAGGTGTCAGTCTCAACCTGGAATCGAACTCAGCATTTATGCCTTACCAGGACAACGCCTCTAACCACTCGGCCATAGGGACCTAATTATTTAACGTCATTTTTGAAATTCAGAATTAACAATATATCTTTAACTAATTTTTCCACAATTTTTGGATGATTACAAAGTTTTAAAGAATTTGTTTGTAACCTTGATAGTGTCCCGGATAAACATATGCGTTTTTTACATTTACATGGGATACCTATTGACTTTTTCTAAAAGTCTTAATGAATATTCAATTTTATTGGAATAACTCTTCATTTAATAACTCGTCGAGGTTATACCAATCAGTTTAATATAGCACTGAAGAAGAAGATAATACTAATGAATATAAACGAAATATAAAACAGAATATATAATAAGTTGTATAATTTTGAAAAGATAATAAAATAATATATTTTTTATTAAAATTGTTTTTTTTTATCTAACACAAATGCCCTGAGCGAATGGAAATATGAAATCCCCGATTTGGTTTACTTTGTAGCTTAATGGAGTGGGAATGGAAGGAGATGGGTAATATGAAGGCATGGTTGTACCTACCTGTGGCTATACAGATCTGTTTACTTTTGTCTATAACCAGGGCGATACTAAGACTGGAACATGCCGAAAATGTGAAAAAACAGATTAGTACAAATAAAATTAAATCTATTTTTCATATTCATATAATAAAAAAGTTAAAACATTGCAATTTTTTACGGATCCCTTCTAAGTATTCATAATCCGGTTTAAAACGGGACTACAGGCCCTTAACGAATGAATTGATAGTTTTCCTGTTATGTCGGAATACGTGTTAAAAAAAATCACATTATTTTCTCATTATATGTTATCGTGGCATGGTACAGATGTTCCTATGTAACACGTGTTCCTATGTATTGAGAATGTACTCTAAGTTGAACCGTTTTACAAACAATTACAAGATATTTTTAATATCAGCAATACTAATTTTTCTCTGTGTGGTCGAATCCTGGATTCGAAGCCGAAGGTCTACGAAAACGACTCGTTAATTTAATATAATATAATATCATATAATGTGAATATATTTTTAATGATTTATTAAAGCAACTCAAAACTTGTTACCGGTATCAACCTATCATGGCCGTTTTCAGATTGGTCTTAAAACCACAAGTGGATAAAACTGTAAATTGTTTCAATAAATCATTATAATTGAATTCCACAAAAAATTATTCTCAGTGTCAAAAATAGAAAAATAATAATAGACAGACCGATTTTGCGACATTTAATGTATTCTATAATATTATACCGTCGAAACTACGAATACAAGAACATTATTTGTCTATGAATGAATAATAGTAATAGCCAAGTAATAGTTCAAGTTTAAGCAAATATCAGAATAAGTAGATGTGGACTCAACGAAGAATATAAAAACGCTTGTCGGTAGTGTTTATTTAAGAAAGCAAAAAAAAAACTGGTTACATTTTTTATGGCTTTAGAAAAAGCAATGGTGGTTGCTTATTATATTGTAGTTGTTTATTATTTTAATTTTATTTTATTTGACTGCCTGCGTGGTTGAGCGGTTACGATCGTTGGCTACACATCCGGAGGTCGAAGGTGCAATTCCCGCGGGCGCAATTAAATTTTATTTTATTGATTTGCGTTATTTAAAAATTTTATTCTTTTAAAATAACGTACAGTCAATTTTCGTCACATTCCAGAGTAGTAGATTCTTTCAGTATGGACCTTGTGAAAGACTACCTTTCGGAAACGAAACGTTGTTTGAAATGGGTTTAGTCGTGTTTGGTTACCAGATATAATTGTCAGGTACTTCCCCACCCTCCTCTTCCATATCTTATTTCTCTTTCCACTACCTTCAGTCTCACAACACGCCACAATTGGTGATGCAATAGTCTGGGTTGAGAGTAGTTGGAAGACTTGTGGGGTGTTCACAAATGCGAAAAAATAGTTTTTAAAGTTGATTGGCGTTGAGAGAAATTTTATAATAGATGCATATTCTCGTTTGAGTAACTTATTTCATTGTGATATGTTTATTTATTTATTCAAATAATAGTTTTTAACATAAGAAAACATAATCTGCACATCTCACTAAGGCATTCCTGTGTCAAGATGTGCAGCTTTACAATTACATCATTAAAAAAGAATTCGTATAAGTAAACTTAATATTATATTTATTATTTAATTATATTTTTCAAATTCAACGTCATGAGCTAATACAAAAACTAATTTTTGTTAATGCTATGAAATACTTGCAAATATTTTACTTGGTTCTTCCTCGTTGGGATTTCCCATTTATTTCGTAATTTAATCGGTGGCTTTTTAAAGTTACATCACTATGTTTACATAAGTCGTTATAATGATATAATCTGTATGATAAGTAGGTAGGTAGGTAGGTAGGTACTTAGAGATATGTAGAAGTTTATTTTTGGTTTGATTTGAGATTTTCACGGCCAAAATTACTTTAGTGATTTGTTTTAAAGGTATTATGCCGTGTTACCTCCTTCTTTAGCCAACGTTTTATAGTGTCCATTATCGGGGTGTAATGAAATAAGGAAGATCTAAGGAAGGAGGTGGGGCAACACGGCATAATACACCAAAAACAAATCTATACGTTAAGGTTCACAGATATATTTTGACGGAGGGTGAGGCGGGTATGCCAGGGGCGGGAGGAATAGCTGGAATAGCTGAGGGGGTTGAGGCGGGAGAGGCGCCAGGTAAATAACGCACAATAGTCTCAAGTGCTCCTAACCGATTGAAGTCAGTTGAGGGACATTACAACATAATTGATACTATTACATACATTCATATGAGGTGACTGTAGTCAATGAGGTGGTGAGCATCCCCTTCCCCCGGGATACTTATTTATTTATTTATTTAACGCCCAGAGGGCTTTTACATGGTTGGTAGCATACATAATTTTAATTTGACAGATACTTTAAAAGTTACAAAAAAAAATATTACATTTGATAAAAGCTATGCAACAAGTCATACAAACATAAGAAACAAAAACAGAAAATTACAGCTATTTGGATACGAAAATATTATGACACTCCACCTCAACACCTCATTATAGTATTTGAGTACCTTATACAAACTTATTCTGATATCGTGTTCTACCCAACACTTACTAGTTAGGTCTCTTCTGGGGTATTCATATATAACCTGCTACGGTTAAATTAGTGGGCATATTTTTATAATTACGTGATAAAAAGCAGGTGTTCAAAAAAAAAATTGGCAAGGAATCTTAGAAAGGAATGCCAAAGTGTAAAATGTAATAAATTATGCAAAGATAGTCAAGTTTACGTGGGTGTTGGATAAAATTTACAAAAATATAATATTACATAACACTAAAATATTGTTAGCTTGACAGTACCTACCACACTACAATAAAAACATAATAAAAAAACCTGTTCTGATGTCCTAAAGTCGTAACATAACAAATTTAAAGCGTTATGAATCGAGTTTAATAGCCTTAATTTTACTCGTTCCTCCGTTTTTTTTTTTTAATTAATGTTATTATATATTATTAACACAATTCTTTCTTCCATTCTTTCTAAAGCCCACAAATTGAAATATGTTTTATCGTTAAAATTTAGTTTTTTCTTTGTTAAAGCTACGGCCTGTCTCTATTAAATGGTTAGCAAACTCGTAATAGTTATTATTTCTTAAACAGAGTTCAAGCTCTCTGATTCTAGTTTTAAAATTTATAGTAGTCATACCTACATATAGTCAATAGTTTTAAGATTTCTATTTAATGACACGGTTGTGCCAAAACCGGTAGCAAAGTAAACAAAATTTAAGTAACAAATGTACATTGATGCATTGGTTTATTTTATACTCAACATCTAAAATGCAAAAATTAATTAACACGTATGTTTCCTAAATATACTCAAATAAAAAATAAAAATAACCGATACTTTGACAGGAACTCTGTCGATTCATTCGTTAAAGGCCTGCAGTCCCGTTTTTAACAGGAAAACAAATAATTTTATGAAATTTTTAATAACTATCATTATGTATTTTATATCAGTAAGTTTTCTCCGTGTACAAGATTACGGATTCGTCTTCACTAGCTAGTAGCTGGGGTGTGAGAGAGAGATCTACCTATAACATTCGTATGCATAACTCTGTCACTTATCTGTCTCACTCTGTACTTACTTCAACCACAAAACTTATTTATCCCACAAGCGGCATCTTACTACTTACCACTATGAATTTTCCACTCTGAAATAAAGTGAAATTTTTTATTAGTTTGGGGTTCGTATTACATTTTTTTTCACAGCAATGTAAGCTGCGATTACAATTGACAAGTAAGTATGAGTAAGTCGCCGTAGTGTAAGTTAAATAAAAACCTTTTAAAACCCGAAAACCTTCTAATATATGAGGAGGTACATCCGCATTGTGAAAATATTTTTTTGTTATACGGTCTTTATAACAAAGCAAAATACATGCCCATTCGCAGAGTAGCTTTATTTCTTTTGAATTTTTAAATACACTGTCGGCACTGAAGGAAATAAAACGATAGAAATGTGCTATGGGCGTTTCTGAGTTTTTATCTATCATTTTTTTAATTACTTTAAAGTGAAATGAATAAATTTCTAACAGATATTCAATTCCATTGGATTGTTTGGTGACTAGCTGTCGAACAATCTAACTTTAATCGGTGCCTTCAGTTTTCTTTCAACTCGGTGTTTTTGTTGCACGGAGCCAATTGAGCTATGTCATCATAGATGAGTAGAGGAAGGTGGGAAGCATAAATATGTATTCTATTCTATTCTGATCTTAATATCAGACACTCCTAAAACCATTTTATTCACCGGGGCGATACTGTAAAAATAAATAAATTATGTGGCACCTCACAAGAGCGCCTCTGTCTGTAAGTTAAGGTAGGTGAGCAATGGCACCACCCAATTGGGCAGCGTTGTGAGGCGGGTTAAGGTAAGGGTTGTAGGAAGGGATTCATTAATGCGGGTCTTGAATGTTCCCCGATTATAAGAAGGAGGAAAAACATATACCGGTAACTCGCTCCAAATACGAGCCGTTTTACACAAAAACGTGTCGAAAAAGCGGCCCGTTCGCGTGAAGGCAACATCAACTGTGAACGAGTGTTTCACTCGTGCACGTCGAGTTTCACGCACGTGCAATCAGTTTGTTAATCAGACGAACCGTCATCCTTTTCACAGCATCAACTAGGTTTATTTTATTTTGTTTATATCTATAAATAAGAAACTTATAAACAATACAAATCAAAACTTATAACAGATTTTCACATGCACATCAAATTATAGCAAAAACACTAAGGATGGGATAAAATATTTACAAAATGTATAATTGATAAATAATAAAATAATAATAATAGATAAATAATATATAAAAATACAAATAAATGGCACTGAAAACAGCAATAATCATTAATATATACTTAAAACTTATCTGAACAAATTTTAATAAAATGAATGATAAGCAAGTGACCAGGATTCACAGCAACAACATGATAACTCGCAGTAAGTTATTATTTTTTTTATCAAGTATTGTGGGACTCCAGACCCGAGGTGGCTCCCAAATTCAATTGTTGGGCGTACTTGAGATTTGTAAAGGGTTAGCAGCTGGTTACTTTTGAAACAGACCATCTTCTATGTTATTTTATATTTATTAAAATATGTGAGATGAAACTTACGAAATAAATATAATTTCTCTGTCCTGGCCAGGATTCGAACCAGGAACCTAAATAAGAACCGATATCACTTCTAGACATTTTATGCTCAGTGTGTATATGTGTAGGTTTGTCCCAATTAAAAGGCAGGCTCCACAAGCGGCTGTTGCTCCGTACTCTGGGCCTGTCCGTGCATGAAAAGCGGCCGACTCAAACGAGGAAAAGAAAAATACCATTGTTAAACGGGAAAACAGACTACCCGTAAGCCTTTCATTGCACACACAAAACGAAGTCCATTCGAAGCTTTCATTCTGCAGGAGGCATTGTCTGTTTTTAGACAATTTCCACTTTTCGGTTAATTGCGTGTTTACACTAGACAGTTCCTTTGATTAAAATAATTATTCCACGAACGTTCTTTCATCCTATTCGTTTCCTCAAATTACACTGATTACTTAATTTCAACAACACGTTACTCAAACCATCTCTACTCTAAGCTTGGGATAACCATACATAAATTTTACGTTAGGACTTTTGCATTAAAAAAGTATAGATATATATTTTTTATTGTTTTCATATTTATGAATATTTTTTACATAAATATTCAGGTATTTCAAACTTCAAACGATTCATAAATAAATAAAAAAGTAATTTTAAAATGTTCACGTGCATGTCTATTGCGTACACTTGATCTGAAATGGGGTAAGAATACGCTCAACTTGGTATAATTTAATGTAAATGTACGTACTCCGAATCAACTATGGTTCGAAACGCGCATATAAAATAAAGTGTGTAATTCGAGGTTAACAAGATGACAGGCCTTCTAGGCTCTAGACTCTGGGTCATGATACAGTTCCAAAAACAGAAATGCAAATTGAATAAATCCAACACCAATCATTTTTAAGAGCTGTCAAAATATTTAAATCCAGACTCACCTTTCACCTTAAAAATATTCCATTCCTGAAATAAATTAGCTTTAATTGATTTGGAAATATTCTGGAGCCTAAAGAACAAACGATTAGTTGTGTTAGGTGCCCGGTTAGTTCTTCTTAACAGATTTTAAGAATGCACAGTGTTTACTCTACTTTTAATACGAGAAATGTTAAATTCGAGATGCGCGGAAAATGGCAGAGAGAGAAATTTAAAATTTCGAATTCTCTATCTAGGCAGTAATCGACTATTTTCAACTTTTAAAACAAGTCCAGAAAAACGAATAATTGTTGAGTTTTAAAAAACGAGGGAGGTGGTGGTACAAGATGGAACTTTAATTGATAATACATCCGATATTTTAAATGCAAAATTATGCACTTAAAATACATATAGTAGTAGGTAGTTATAGCTATTCTTTGTCAAAGCTTTGGAACGAAGTACCACTTGACTGTCAATTCGAATATTGACATCGTTGCATTGCTTCAAAAAGCTTTACTGCGAATGGTTGCTATCGTTACAATGAAGGGGATACTTAGGTACATGTGGTTGCGATTATTGTTTATTTTGAATTTTTGTTGACTATATTATTTATTTGCACTGATTTGTATACCTACTATTTCTATTTTTATTTTATTTGTTTGTGTTTATTTGATTTTTTATTGTTAATATTATTTCATTGTTCATTATTATACGTAAATATAATTATTATTATTATATTTGAGGCACTACTGAAAACCAGTTGCATTCCCAGAGAGATCCGGAATGTATAGCCGAGCAGTTACCTTTTTTTCAATAGAATTTATGTTGAAAAATATGTAAAATTTATCTTTTGGCAAATAAATGTTTTTATTATTATTATTATATCTCTTTGTGAATGCAATCTCCCAGTAAAAAGGGTGTTCCTTTGTGCAGTGGTCAAAAGCGAATTTATACTTTAATTTTTTCTATTCGAATTACCTGTGGTTAGGTACCAGTGAATATTATAACCCAACCTTCATGAAGCATATTTTTTGGGTGCCTTTTTTAAAATAAAACTCGCACTACAAGCGGGAAACTGGTGAATTAATATACAACTCACTTGAAGTCGATTTATGGCAGTGATTTTTTTTAATTAGACTTTTGTTTTCTAGTAAATAGAGTCCAAAGTTGAAAGGTTTTTAGGTATAATTTGAAAAAATCAGTCACTAGGGGGTCAGTATCAGCTGTTTATTGTAGTTAAAAATGAGAAAAAAAAAAAACAAAATGCTCAGGTCTATTTTTTTGAGTCCATGTCTGATATAGATTCACCGTTTACCCGTTTGTACCACGCATTTCCGGACACACTGTATACATATTATGTTTAAATAAATTTGTTCTTAGCCTTGAATGGTAACATGGTAGTGTTTAACATTCTAAAATATGATAATTATTTTGCTACGAATATAAAAAATGAGCCATAATATTTTAATAAATTCCTTCGATTTTTATATTTATTTTTGGAGTTTCGTTTAAAATATTAAATTAAATGATTTAATTAAATTTTTCACGGACGAACTTAATGAACTGGAAAAAATTCAAAAGATTTGCGAAAAAATTACAAAATAAGCTTTTACTCGAAAATGAGTACCGGAATTTTCATAATATTAATCAATGGTTTAAAAAGATTGGTCGATGCACAGGTAATTCCGGAAATCATGACAGATTATAGATGTCATTATAGCAAATTTATTCGCAGATATACATTATCATTAGATTATGAATGTGTCATTTGTATATTATTTTGCCTTGAAAAGTGACGTTGTTTTTTTTAAAGAATGTGTTTGTCGTCAATATATATATATTTGTGAATGAAGACGGCCTCCGTGGTCAAGGGGTAAGACTCTCGACTAGCAATCCGAAGATCGCGGGTTGAAATCCTGGTGTGTACAAGTAAATTTTATTTTAGACCTCACATTCCGAAAATGTTTAAAAACACATTTTGTTCTATTGTCGAGAATTTTTCATTCTATTTTAAATAAGCCATGCTTTATTAAATATTTTGGCTTGCCCCTATTAATTATATTCTTTTTTTTTAATTAGTGCACTCCCTCTATTATTCGTATTGACGTATCAAGTTTTGAAACCATCCATTCGTGTTAAATAATTAATCTAAAAAAAAAAAATCACTATTGAAGACAATGTTGGCAATTTCTTAACGAATATTTGAAACAGAAAAATCAAAAAGAGATACGGTCACATCTAGGACTTGAATCCAGGACCTCTTCCTTGCCGGGGCACCGCTCTTTCGCAAATTAAGAAAAGCCTAGTTAAAGGTTAGAGCTACAATTCTGAAGTCGGCGGCAGACTGCAAACCGTAGACTTATTAATATTATAACATTTCATATTAAGTTTGTGGTTTGTTGATGCGATTTGAAGTCCACCACAGAACCCGGTATCGTACCTTTGAACATCCCGAAAAGAATAACATACGGAAGATTGTGCAACACATTTTAGCTAAAATGTAAGATACTAGTATCAGAGTTCAATACGCCTGTAGTTGGCAATCATCTAGCATTCGTGATAGACCTTTTGTATGGTTATCATTTCACAGGGATATCCTTTGGAAAATATTTCAATAGGATCTATTAGACTTAGGAATAACAATCCACAAAGTTTAAATAAAAAAATATATACGAATAAGAAACTATTGATGCCAAAGCGATGAAAGCAAATGATAGAAGAAGTCGGGGATGTCTGGGTAGCATGGAACGATCAAGTGAATCAAATAATTGAATCGGGTCTTGTCGTGAGTCTGAATAAAATAAAAGTGTGCATTATACGATGTACGAATATGTGTGAAGCTAAGAGTGTATGTGGCCATCCATCTTCTCTGCCCACCCCTTCAGGGAAAAGGCGAGATGGTTAGTTAGTTATCATTTCGACAGAATTACCGTAAGGTTAACATAATTCCATCGAAGTACCTATTACTAGGGTTTTAAAGCATTTCGTGTATTTAATGATAATACAAACGTCAGAAAGTTCCCACCGTAGAAAAAGTATTTTTTTCTTGGAAAAAAGAATGACTAAGGACGAGTTGTATCACAAAATTTGAACAATTCATCTAATTTCAAAGTTATTTTCAATTTATGTGAAAGTTCAAGATTCAAGTTCTGTTATTATATCAGTATTGGCCAGTTGTTTCACAAAACTTAAATTATGACAGAACTTGAATAGAATCTTCACAGAACTTGAATATCGATTTTTAAATTTGATGAATTGTTCAAATTCTGTTAAACAACCCGTCCAAACAGTTTTCCAAAATAAAGCTATGAAAATAATTCTAACATAAAACAAATATTCCAAAATTAAACGAAACGAATTGTCTTTTAAACAAATTGCGTATTAATGTAATGCGTAGTTTTTCATTTTGTAATGTTTAACTGACAACAAAGCTCAGAATTTATGCGAAAACTGAGAAAAAACATCGACACAAACATAATCACTCCATAAGAAGAAAAGATAAAATAAGCTTTCCCTTTTTTAAAGATGTCAAAATCACAGAACTCATTACTGCATATAGCTCTGAAGATCTTCCAATAAATACCGACCAAATAAACGACCATTAAAAAAAAGATGTGATGTAATTTATAAAGTTTTGTTTTTGATAATACTATATGTATTTTTAAAGAAGCACAAATTTAACCACCATGTAAATGTAAATGTAAATATTTACAAATTAACTATTTTAAGTTAACAAAAAAACATTTTCAGTGGCCGTGTTTAGAGGCAAGGGAAAGGTCTGAAATTCGTGCTGCGAACTCGTTAATTTGTAAATACATTTAATTAGACGCTTTTCTGAATCGTGTCATCGAATAATCAGTCAGTCTCGTGTTTTACCTCTCCTCTTCTGAAATTTGATTATTTTGCCTTTGAACCTTGGCCTAATTTGGACCCTGGTGGTGTTCATTTCTTACATTTCATGGGTTAACAGCCTTCCACCCAAGTGATAAAATTCACCTGATTAATCGCTAAGGACTTTTAACATTTTACGATGATTTTTGGGGAAATTGGCGTTATTTTTAGGAAATTTACGTTATTTTTGAGAAAGCCGTGTTATTTTTCAGTAGAAGCTGTGGTATTTTACAACGAAATAATGTTTTGTTTTTCTTTTTTGCTATTTTGGTAGCGTTTTCTTTGTTGTTATTTTGCTGGGTATTTTCTTTGGTCATGGGTTCAAATCCTGAGCGTACGTATATTAATTATATAATTATAATAATATTTATTGTAAGTGTATTTTATTAATTTATGCCATTTCAACTTAATTTAAAAAATCGTAGGTACTTTAAAATCTACACCTCTGCCTTGGATTAATGTGCTTGCAAATGGTTCTAGGGAATAATGCTCATAGTAAAAATGTTACCAGTAAAAATATCTTCAGATCAAATGTTTCAAGCCTAAATTTTCCAGTAATAATGTCACTAACCTAAACTAATCTTTTAATAAATGTATTTATCGCTATTGTATTATTTATTTGAGTTATTTTCACCGTTCGATCATCACCGTACGATCATCGTACGATCAATGTTGGCAGGGAACAATTTTGCTGGAGCATTTTAATAGCGAACCTTACCACCTCCGCCATAAATCAGTTTGCAACACTGAGCACTGCAAAAGAGCGCAATACCTTCACAATACCTTTGCACGATATCGTCTCTCATCCTGCATGCCACTTGAAGTCCCCAAATCCCCTCTGGATGGAAGGATAGAAGCTCCTTCAATTATCTCTTATTCCAGAAGATAGGTGGTATATCGAACCTAAAGAATGATATGATGGAATTTAATATAATGCAATATCAACCAGATGATACTTGCAGCTTAGTCGAATACCTGCGAGTACGATGACCCTATTTTCCAAAACAAAATCATAGTATTGACAAAGGTGAAAGGCTGTCAGCAGTTTTTACGTGTTCAACAGTTTTCAACTAACGGAGTTTTACTTATGTAAATAATTACCTAGGTCGAGGACTCATGTGTACCGGTGCTTATTATTTACAGTCTTTTCTTGTACATGAAAACACGTCCCGTACAGTTGGAAACTACAGTGGCAATGCCGGAAATGCCCATCTCGCACATGACCCTACCGAGAGAAAGGTCGGATTCTCACTGCCTCGTAAACTCTGGTCCACCATCAATAGGAAGGTGTTCCCACAGTTGCTGTGCCCACATGATGCAAATGTGAGACATTAAAGAGTCGGTGATGTTTGAATGCGGTGCTGTGCAGATCACCGAACATATTTGCAACGACTTCTCGCTTTATTCATTCAATAGAATTACATTTATATGTCTTATGTTACGTACTCTCAGAATTGTCCTAGTGAAAGCCCACCAGTCAGAATCAAAATCCTGCTTTGTAAATTAGTTTTATTTATTTATTATTCTTGATTATTAGCACCCGCTAAACTGCCAAAGTAGTTCGTCAGCAGGTCAATTTCGCAATATTAATAATAGCAAAAAAGCGCACATATATCTTTAAGCCACAACATAGAAATTAGATCCAGAAGAATAACATTGGCTACAATACAAAGGCATAAAATACATAGACAGATATATAACACAGTCAACACATTCAAATGCACACAACTAACATTAAACACGCTTGAAATGGCTTTAGCCGAGTTTAGTGGAAGAGTGGAAGTTTCTTTCAGTATCGCCCTGGTGTAAGACCACCATTCAGAATTAAAAATTTGCTTGAAACAGCCGTGTTTGATGGTCAGATCAGAATAGCTATGTACTACGCCATCTTCCTCTTTCACACCTCATTCTTCCCCCCACTACCTTCGGCATTACAACATACATGTACCAAATAATATGTAAACACTAATTTATGTATCCAATACGTCTGTCTCGACTCAGGTATATCCTAGTGAGACAGACATCGAAAAACACCTGTAAATTTATATTTATAGTCTCACTGGCTCTAGACGGTTGGGAGCCGTTGGGACTCTTGTGTGGTATTTAAATAAAAAAAATGACCAGAATTCATTAGTCAGGTACCTCCAAACCTTTCCCTTTCCATCCTCCACGACTATCTTCAAGTGTGGATGCCAAAATACCACTGGTTCCAGACAGTCGACACCCTGTTTTACCATGTATTTTTTTTATCTGAATATTAAAAAGAGTAAAAATAAAATGTTATTTTAATATGGTTGTTTATTTTTATTTTAGCGACTTCTATTATCTTCTGATAAAATTTTTCTGAAGATCGTGTTTCATATTAGTAATACCCGGAAAGTTAGATCTCCCGATCTTAACAGAAATGCCTATGGGTTGTGATATATAATATTCCATCAATTTGTGGCCATTAAAACTTTAAGGCCCTTTGATGCCTTATCTCAAAGCAGATTTCCTTTGAAACAATTAGTTTCTAGAACATGGGACTACTCCATCGAGTAATCAGCTTATTAACTAATATGGCGATATAAGACTTGCTAAATAATTGACATCGGTTCTGTATTTAATTCTAACGAGAGAATAGTTTTCCCCGAAAATTTATTGTAAATAATAGGCACATTTTTTTTAAATTCCTTACAAATGATGGATTTACAAGTATAGATAGTACGTGGATAAAACTAACCGATATAAAATAATGTTGATTTATTAAGACTTTCCTCAAAATATTCTTAATCCGGTTAAAAATGTAATTGCAGGCCTTGAATAAAAAAGTATCAAGTAAAAAGTATAAGTGTTTGGTAAAAACGATGTTATGTAGATATACATTTCATATAATGTACCAACCGAAAAATATTTGATTTATTTGTTTTCGTTTTAATATTGTGATTAAAAACTTCATTAATTCTGTTTTACTGAAGAAACCTGTAGAAGAAGAAACCGGTTGGGTGTATAATAATACCGGTTAGAAGCCAGTGATCCAAAGCCACTGGTTGCCAGTGCTGTGGTAGCTAGCCAAAAAAAGGAAGAAAACAAGAACCACCAAGCCATAAAAATAGGAAACCACAAGTCGAAAATGTGTTAATTCTTAGTGTACCTTATATCGCTACAAATATATTTAATATGCATAAAAACGCCTGGCTAAGCGAATCAAGAAACGCTCGATGTCAAGCGAAAAAGTTTATTTTTCGAATAATTTAAGTAAGAAAAAAATTAAAAAGTGTTGTTATTTGGTTGTAGTTTCGATATTGCCTATCAGATATCTGTAGAGTGTGTAAATCTAAGCTATTATTATCCAGGTAATGAAGCTTTAAAGGTTTTTTCATCGTTGGCGGTACTTTCACCTTCTGAAAGAGATAGCATGTCGGTTGTACCCAAATGGTTACTACTTAGCCGATGCTGGCCGATTTCTTGGTAGAGAGCTCTCTTTTACTTTCGTCCAGCGTTAGAATAACTCATAGAGTCAGATAAAACGGACGTAAGTCATACGAGAGATTCATTATAATAATAATCTGATGAAAATAAAGAACTCACTCATTGAAGAACCAAAACTTTTATTGAATACTCCCGATCTCAAGTCACAGAAAATGGTGGCCATAATGGCCACGAATTGGTTGTCATATCTGCGGTCAAGACAGTAACAACATTAATTACGCGAGTTAACTTTTGTTGTCTTCTTAGTGTTAAAAAAAAGAATATAACTTGTGGATGATTTATCCTTTATTAATTAATTTAAACAATACAACTTAAAATATGTAAGTACAATTTCAAAGGGAAACTATTAAGTGAACAATACGACAAGCAAGTGCTTGGATTCGATACACGGAATAGAATGTCGTCTGGAAGCTGGAGTTGGGGTTTATATAGTCCATGCTGGTGCGGTGGAGTGGGGCGTCATCTTCCTATTTTCGGGCTGCGTGTCAAAGCGTCAATGTGTCATTCCGATAATGGGGTTATTGTACCAGTGCACGTGGAACACGTGGTCTTTCTTAAATCGATCCTTTGTTTTGGGATTGCTGCGCGTGTGGCCGCGTGTTGTTTTAAGTTCATCTAAATGTTCGTTTGTTTATTAATGGTCTTCTCCAAGTAGCCGTAGAAGGGTACGTGTTGATATGTCGTTTCAGGGATTGTGATTAGAGTATATCGTCCCGGTGATTGTCCTTGTCCGGATGCAACTGCTATCCATAAACTATTAAGGTTTAATAGTTTATTTTAGGCGAGATGAAGTGCTGGTTGTAATGGGCGTGCTGCGATGTCTTCCTGTAGGTGAGGGTCGTCTTGGGTGGTTAACTCTCCCCCCCTAAAATTGAAACTCCTTCGCACTGTGAAGAGTTTATATCTTCTCCAAAGGATATATCCGATGGCCGTAATTATCAAGCAGCTGGTAAGTGTGATGTGTATAGTTCCTTCAAATCCCGTCGTGGTGGTGGGGATATCGAATTCTCTGCGTGGTTCTTGTATTTCATCTACATGTAGGATGGGTAGTTTTAGTACATGTAATTCTTCCTTTGAATATGTGATGAGTAATGTTTCTTGGTTAACGATTCTTCCCATAGTGAAGGTTTTGCCTTGTATACTGCACTCGTCATTTGTTACAAGTACAGATTTGGAAATTACTATATTTTGTTGGTGTTGAGGGCATTGTGCTTGTAATGCTGTTGGTTCGTTGCGAAACAGGTACATCATATTATCTCCAATGACATGTGTATATTCTTCTGGACATATAATCTGGCGTAGACTACAGTTTTGTTCGCTGTGGTTTTCTAGTACGGTAGTTGTGCAGTCATCAATAGAGTTGAGTTCCTTGTTGCATATGCTGAGGCTGTCTGTAATAACTTGGCACTTGTGTGCATTATACATCTGCTTTCCATCTCTCAATAATCGTCTCGGTAGGAGGTGGGGTTGGAAACATTTATTGTTAGTTTTGGAAATGATGGGAATTATTTCGTTATACATATAAACGGTGCGTTCTACTAAAGTTAGAGAGAGAATAAAGTGTAAAGTTTGTTTAACTTTAACGAATTTAACTTGCAAAAAGCGTTGAATAATATCAAAATGTTTAGAAGGTAGTTGTTCAGGATTTCCATGTGAAATAGATTCCATAAATACCTTCGGTTTTATAATGCTAGGGTGGTACATTCCATGAGAGGCAAACGTGATAGCTTCCGTAATTCTAGTTATTAACTCGGTAATAGTTTCCGTCTGATAAATCAAATGTGTAATCAACAAGTCTGTTTTATATTCATAATGGTCATGGCTCATTTGAGACCAAAGTACCAATTGATTATGTGAAATATTTTTTAGTTTGCCGTAATAATCCTCCAATGTTCTTGAACTCAACGAGATTCTCTTTTCATTTATATTTTGGTTAGTTTCAATTCGTTGCACTAATTTATCCAAATCATTATCATCTAAGTTTCCCGTAATTCCTTTAATTATTGAACCGAGTCCGTTTATTAGGCCTCTTTTATTCCTATTTATAACTAAATTATCAATTATCTGATTATTATGATCTATTAAATATTTCAAACGTTCTAATCCTACGTGTGGTAAGGTTACATTGTTACATTTTATAAGTTTATCGTAATTAATTCCTAGTTGTTGCGATTGTTCAATTAGTTTAGATAAATCTAGGGTATGAATGACGTGCCACTGTCCTTCGACGGCTCGTGCATTTCCCAGGGGCGCGACGATGAAGTGCTCATTGTCTGCTAATTGGCGGATCCGTAGCGCTTGCGTCATGGCCGTCAGCCTGAAACAATTTAACACTGTCTTTGTGAATTGTTGTTAGGCCTCTCAGACTTTTATATTCAAGTACATTATGTGGTAGTATTTTAGTAATAGTGAACGGTCCTTTAAATTTATTTTTATGTTTACCCCGTGCGGTAACCTTTATAAGTATCTGTTGTCCCACGGACATTTCTTGCTGCGTACGTGTTTTGTTTACTCGTTCGCGTGTTTTATTTTTTGTTTTATGCTGTAAATCATGTATCAATTTTTTGAGTTCTTTACATTGATTTGCGTGGTCGGCTACGTAGCTTTGGGTAATCACACCATTAGGTTGTGGTACTCTGTTCCCATGACAAAAGTGTACCTCGTTTGGTGTATGTTTAGTTACACCGTGTATGTTATTATTATAAGCATTCAAGGCTAAATTAATTTGGGTTTCGGATGTTACGTTCGGTATTGCCGTGCGTATTAATCTCAATATTTCTGTCAGAGTGGAGTGAAAGCGTTCTATATCAGCTTTTGATTGTGAATGACCAGTAGTAGTCACATGTGTTTTAATATTGTACGTTTCTAATAACTCTCGTGTCGTAGTGGACGTGAACGTGGTTTCACGATCTAAATGTATTTCTTTCGGTATACCGATTAACGAAAATATTTTAACAAGTATTTCACATATGGCGACATTGTTGTCGACAGTGATTAAAGTACAAGATGCCCATTTAGAGAATCTATCTACAATGGTTAAGAATTTTTGACGTCCGAAATGGTAAGTATCAATCTGCCATATTTCCATTGGACAATTGGGGGTAACGGTAGCCTCTAATGGGGCAGACTTTGGGTGTCTTTCGTATTTAGAGTTTTGACATATTATACATGTTTTTAAAAAATCTTTTATTTTGGTCCGCATGTTATTGAAATAGTGCGTCCGTTTTATTTTACTAAGTAAGGCATCTAGGCCCATATGACGTTGGTTCTCGATATGCGTCGAACGAATTACTTCTTTTTGTTCTTCTAAATTTATGGGTTCAATCTTAACATTTGTGAAACGTATTAATTTTAACGAGTTCTTATCAATATTTTTTCTATAGCATTCGCTTAAACACTCATATAGTCTATCATTATTTATAATTACTGCGTATTTATCCTTATCTAAACATGTTTTAATCAATTTTAAAAATACCGCTTCCGCATTTGCTAAAGGAATGCACCATACAAGGTCCGTACCTTTTTCTTTAGCTCTTAAACTATTCTTCTCAATATCGCTTAATTCGATAAAAATCCTATTCATACGCGGGGGTGGGTGTTCGTTACGAATTGGGATTCCACCCTCATGGTCATCCACATTGCTATGCACGGTGTCAGTGACACTCTGGGCACCCGAGGTGGCTTCTACTCGTAATGAATCGTGCTCCTCACCGTCCTCACTATAATGAATTTCGACCCTTGAAAGTGCGTCGGCTACATGATTATTACAACCTCGCTTATGTCTAATTGTATAATCATATTCTTGGAGTTTAAGTCTCCACCTAGTAAGTTTAGCATTGGGTTCTTTCAATTTGGTTAACCATACTAACGGTTGATGATCCGTTTCTATAATAAAATGTTTACCATAAATATACGGACGGAATTGCTGGAGGGACCATAGTATACCAAGCAATTCTTTTTCCGTCGTATTATACTTGGTTTCCGTTTTCGACAGTGTCCTAGAAATATAGGCAATAGGTTGAGATTTTTGGCTCAACACAGCCCCCAGAGCAATGTTACTTGCATCTGTGGTTACAGTGAATTCTTCGTTAAAGTCGGGATATTTTAATATTGGGGCATTCATCAGTAATTCTTTACATAGCCTAAATGCATTTAAAAACTTTTCGTCTTGGTTATTTATTTTTACGTTTTTTCGGGTACATTCTGTGAGTGGTTTCGTCACTCTGCTTAAATTTGGGGCGAATTTACGGTAGTAACCGATTAGTCCTAGAAAAGATTTTATATCCCTGACTGTCTTTGGTAAGGGAAATTTTCTTATAGCATCAAGTTTTGCGGGATCAGGTTGCAGTCCATCACCATTAAGAATATGGCCTAAGAATTTAATTTCTTCCTTGACAAATTCACATTTATTGATATTTATTTTTAAATTTGCTTCCCGCAGGGCGTTGAAAACTATTTCTAAGCGCCTGAGGTGTTCTTCTTCGTCGTTGGCATATACTATAACGTCATCTAAATATACCAAACATATTTTCCCTATGTATTTACGTAATACATTATTCATCATACGCTGAAATGAAGCAGGAGCATTTTTTAATCCGAATGGCATTCTAACAAATTCGTAGTGTTGATTAGGAATAGTGAATGCTGTCTTTTCTATGTCTTGATCGGACATTTTGATCTGGTGGTACCCACTTGTCAGATCTAAAGTTGAAAAGTATTTATTACCATGTAACTGTGAAAAAATGTCTTCGATGTTTGGGAGCGGAAACTTGTCACTACGTGTCTGTTCGTTGAGTTTCCGATAGTCTATGACCATCCTCCACTTTTTTATACCCGATTGGTCGAGTTTTTTCTCGACGATGTGGACAGGGCTTGCCCAAGGCGAATCGCTTGGTCGGATGATTCCATCCTTCAGAAGTTGAGCGACTTGTCTTTCAACTTCAAGCCTCTGTTCGTACGGTAATCGATAAGCGCGTTGATACACGGGCTCTTCTTTAAGTAATTTTATTTCATGTTTTACATGAGGTGAGCAATTAACTACCAGTTCTTCAGAGAATAAATCCCTATTTTTCTCCAATAACTCATCAAGTTTACTCATATCCATTACATGGAACAACTGAACTTGTTTGGTTGGAGTTTTTAAAATATTATTTGAGTTGTTTAAAATTAATGTTGCATTCATTAATTTTAACATATCTATTCCCATTAACACATCGTATTTATGGGAAAAGTCAAAAATATAAAAACGCATTTCAGCATTATTATTGCCGAATACTTTTCTCCAAAATGGCGTCACGACTGTACCTCTATGGGCGGTCGTAGAGTGCGCTGTTTGTACAGTAAACTCTTCATTTATATATCTACAGTCACGAAACAATCTATTATATACATTTTTAGTCATGAATGATTTGGAGCTTCCCGTATCAATCAGAATTTTCATATTTAATGGCGCTACTATATATGGTAGGCCATTATTGATATGATTCAGGTGGATTAGGTTTCTCGGGGAGATTCTTGGTCTTCCCAAAAATCCGGCCGTTCCTGATCATTGCTGTCGGTATAGAATAGCTCCTGCGCCGTACGTCCGTTGCCGAGGTCGATGACCGGGCCTTTAGGAGGTCGGGACATTGGGGCCGTTCTCATACTGACATCACCGGCACGTGTCTGGTGCGTATTAAAATTGTTGTTGTTATTTCCGTGCCACGGGCGGTTTTGTCCGAACTTATTATTATGCGTCTGGTTATTATTATGCCACGGTTTATTATTATAGTTATTGTGATTAAAATTATTATGTGGTTTGAACGAGCTTTGCGTTTGCGGAGTAAAAGGTTTATTTGATTGTTGTCCTGGCCGCATAAAATTAGATGGTCCTGCTTGTGGAAACACAAGATTTTGTTTAGACCGCTGGTGGAGCTCGCCATGGGCCTCCAACATCCTTATTTCTGTGCACAGGGCATCATAATTTTTTGTTAAGTTTGCGCATTTAATGTGCGTTGGCATGAGGTTTAATAAAGTATTTCGAGCCGTATCTTTGTATGGTTCCATCAATATGTGGGCACTAGGCCCTCCATATTGATCGGAAATTTTAATTTTAATCGAAATCCTTCTGACCGCGGTTGAAGTTTATCAATTCTGTTTGTAATAACGTCACAGACTTATTGTCCCCACATTCATTTTTCAATGTTTCTAATATTGTTTCAATATTGTTATCATGATCGCTCATGAGAATTACGTGAAGTGCTTTCCCACGTAATCTTGAGATTATTTTCTCAACATTATTTGGCGTATTGCCGTTTCGAGTAATATACCCCCTGGCTGATTTTATAAATAAATTAATATCTTGGGGAGAGCCACTGTACTCCAATATCGATTCCGAGTATTGGGGAGCGGGCCTCTCATTTGGCTGTGCCATTTTAATAAATTAGAAATATACGAAGTGACTTTTAATTAAAAAAAAAATAGTTTTCTCTCTAACCTTTTGGATAAGGAAGGGAAGGGATCTATCGTACGTATGGGATAGACGATCAATTGAAAAATGTACTCACAGAAGTATTGATGCGATGATCTTCATTGCCTAGTTAACGAATTTGTTTGGTGTGTGGTCCTCTTCGCGTCGAGATATTAAAGAATATCTAAGAAGTCCTGGCTACGGCCAAGTTTAACAGCTTCTTCGAAATGACCCACGTACTGGGCGCCAGTTAACTTTTGTTGTCTTCTTAGTGTTAAAAAAAAGAATATAACTTGTGGATGATTTATCCTTTATTAATTAATTTAAACAATACAACTTAAAATATGTAAGTACAATTTCAAAGGGAAACTATTAAGTGAACAATACGACAAGCAAGTGCTTGGATTCGATACACGGAATAGAATGTCGTCTGGAAGCTGGAGTTGGGGTTTATATAGTCCATGCTGGTGCGGTGGAGTGGGGCGTCATCTTCCTATTTTCGGGCTGCGTGTCAAAGCGTCAATGTGTCATTCCGATAATGGGGTTATTGTACCAGTGCACGTGGAACACGTGGTCTTTCTTAAATCGATCCTTTGTTTTGGGATTGCTGCGCGTGTGGCCGCGTGTTGTTTTAAGTTCATCTAAATGTTCGTTTGTTTATTAATGGTCTTCTCCAAGTAGCCGTAGAAGGGTACGTGTTGATATGTCGTTTCAGGGATTGTGATTAGAGTATATCGTCCCGGTGATTGTCCTTGTCCGGATGCAACTGCTATCCATAAACTATTAAGGTTTAATAGTTTATTTTAGGCGAGATGAAGTGCTGGTTGTAATGGGCGTGCTGCGATGTCTTCCTGTAGGTGAGGGTCGTCTTGGGTGGTTAACTCGCGGATGACATGGTGCTGTTGGCGCCTTCGATTAAAGCGATGAGACGACTTGTTCAAATATACGAAGAGTATGCAATCTCACATAACCTGCTGTACAATGCAAAAAAGTCAGTAATCGTGGTTTTTAAATACAACAAGGAGCCAATAAATATTCCTCCAATCTGGTTAGACGGAAAAGAACTACTTGTAGCCTCGCAGGTTAAATATCTGGGACATATCCTAACCGAAGATATGAAGGATATAGAAGACATGGAACGACAAAGAAGAGCAATCAATATACGGGCCGGAATGATCTCAAGGCGGTTCTACCACTGTAGTGATGATGTGAGAAAACTACTTTTCAAAGCATTCTGCACTGCACTGTGGTGACACATCTGAGCTGTGGACACAATACCCAGCAGCGCAATGGGACAAGCTGAGGGTGTGCTACAATAATGCATACAGGCAGCTCATGCAACTACCGAGGTTCTGCAGTGCCTCCACAATGTTTACTGAAGGGAGGGTGCACTCATTCCCCGCCTTACTTCGCCACCGACTAGCCAGCTTCTAGGGTAGGACTCGGAAGTCAACCAACATCATCGTTGTGGCTGAATCCGAGTGGCTCAGTTCCCCACTCAATGAGCGATGGATGCAGATGATGCGGCGACCTCCCTGATGGACGGTTTAATTAAACTTAATCTAATTGTTTTTATTGTATTACCTATTTGTATAACTATTTTATTTTTGATTTATATTTTAATTTTATATTTAGGTACCTGCCTAATATATATTTTTTTCCTTTTGTTTTATCTTATTTCCATTTTTATAATTTTTTTAACTTTATTTTATTGTTTCCCTGTTTTATTTCATGTAATATGGCAGACTGGGATTGCACTATCCTCCCAGTCCTGCTGGATTAAAAATTAAATAATAATAATAATAATAATAATAAAATTAAATTAAATGAAGTATGCGTTCATACATTTCTAATGAAAAATATATTTTTTTTAAGTTTACGCTTATATTTTTACAAAGTAATAATTATTTTATTTTAATGTTACTCAAGGGAAACGAAATGAAAAGCTTCAATTTATCTAAATAAAATTTTTTGCTTTTCATGATGTAAACAGATTCCTAGTGAAGATTAATTGAAAGCATTAATTTAGTATTAAGCCTTAAGTCCACCATGATTGCGCAAGCAAAATTTTCAGCTGAAATTGGTGGAAGTAGGAGGAATTAAAATATTGTCAAGATATTTGGAACGAATGTTTTTCTAATAGTTTAGAAATATCAACATTCATTGAAGGTTGTACACCAATAAAAAACGTGTTAAACGATACAACGCAGAAAAAAAACAAATGAGACAATTGTGGAGAAAATAAAAACGCTTTCAAAATAAATACATAGTCAAGAGCAGGGCAGCAGATCTAAAAATGAGAGGTGAAAATAATTTTGTAATAAAAAGTTTTTTGAAAAGATAGTAATTTATCTTCCAGGAATCTAATATCATACATGTTGCACACGCCAATTAGTTTGGCATTATAGAAATGCACAAATTGCAGCATCTTATTTTATGAACACTGAAGAGATAAACGGATAAAAGTGTGTTGTGGGCGTGTCCGTGTGTCCGTGAAATCAGAGTGGTACACGGAGAAAAATAAGTTTTTCTAATTTATTATGAATCTCTTCAAATTATGGGAAATCATGTTAAGAACGAAATTTCAGGTTATTTCCTGATAAAATTTTAGTAAATTCCTAATAAATCGGAACACATGTTCATGTAACTTTGTAATGTGTAATGACGAAATGCGAAAATATTAGGATTAATTATTAGGAAAATATTTTCACCTACAACTTTTCCTGCATCATAATAATATATTCGTATTTTAAGGGTCTGTAATCCCATTTTTAACCGAATCACTAATAATTTGTAAATATTCTTAATAATTAGCAATCCCCATTTTTCTGGGTGTAAATATTCTCAGTATCGACCTGTTGAAAGATCGACATTCAGAATCGAATTGTTGCTTGAAATGACCTTAATCGAGTTTGGTGACTTCCCAACCTTCACTTCCTTCAGCCTTACAGCTTATCCAAATAATTGTTTTTTTTTTTTTTTTTTTGGAAAAAAAACTAAAGTATTGTATTTTTATTTTTACGAATAAATTTGCTGTTACGATTTAAAATCTGCCATTTTCGATTTGCCGCCAAAATGTCATGATCCTTTACATTTATGAAATCGACGGCGTTGTCACACATCACACCGGGAAATGTCACATCCATTAACTCATTAGATCGTGCCATAACTAGACCACTCAATCTACCTTTTCATCTACCCCCGTTCTTCGTCTCTTTATTCTAAATCACACATATACTCCCTCAACACACTTGTATTAATATAACATATAGTTACATTTGTATTATTTAATATCAGCGGAAAGTTCATAATTGACATAAAATCTATTGTATTTATAATATTAAGTTAATTTTAACAACTTTCCGAAAAAAGCAAATTGGTGACAGCCTTCCCAGCCAGTGGTGGTTTCTATGTCATAATAGCATTGTAGCCAGTTGGAACCGTTTCGGAATGTGCGGTTTTTCGTAATTTTCAATGAAAATGTTAAAATTAAATAATAGTACAACGATCATAATCATATAAATAAACTCTAAATATTCCAATGAAAATACCCAATTGGAGCTGCCATAGTCCCATTGCCTATATACTGTTGGGACTCTTGCACGGTAATAACGTGAAAAAAAATAGTTTGCATACTTGAGATTATGTTTTCAGTGGCTGTGTAGTAGCTTCTAGATGGGGATGCAATTTAGTACCGATGGGTACAAGATATCAGTGGCGTATGATTGTAAATTCCTCCCCGGTCTCGTAGCCTGATAACTATATCTCGTGAGCTGGAAGCCTTGGGACTGCATGCCCTGGAACATATTTCAATTAGATCGAGTAAATTTGAAAGTCGATAGCTTATGTTACGGATATAATATTATTTTAAAATTATATACGTAGGACAATATGTTGTATATGTCGGAAAATATGTTGAATATGTCGGACAATATGTTGTTTATTTCTGACAATATGTTGTATATGTTAGACGGCAATAAAACGACGTTACGCTCGAGGACGGAGAAGAGACAAACTTTATTCTTTATAAAAACTTACATAGATGTCAGCACTCGTCTAATATTGTTGATATCATTACAACATAGACAATATGTTATACATGTGTCGAACCATATGTTGTACATGTCAGATACTATGTTGTATATGTCTGACAATGTGTTGTATATGTTAGACAATACGTTATACATTTGTCGGACAATTTGTTGTACATGTCAAATAATATGTTGTATATTTCTAAAAATATGTTGTATATGTTGGACAATATGTTGTATATGTCGGACAAACTGGATGGTCTTTTAATACTAGATTCAAAGAACACATGCGATCGATAAAAATAATAAAATACAGCTACAATTTGCCAAACATCTTCTAGATAAAAACACACTCACTCAATGATAATAATAAGCCAACTCCGTTACATACCAAAATTAAGGCCGTAAGCTCAATCTTTTAGAGCAGCTGTAAATTAATTCAAAAAATCTAATAATCCCAAAGCTAGTTTGATAAATTCACAAAAAATATATATAATTCGCTCACCGCTCCTAGATATGTTCAAGCCGAGTTCAATTGTTATATAACGTCAAAGATAATTGTTACATAATGTAAAATAATGCATGAAACCCCCGAGTTATTCAAATTATTAATTTGGAAACACTTTTCTTTAACGACCTTTATTCAAATTTAAACAATACAATAGTTGTGGGAAACTTTAAAGGGTAATAACCAATATTTACTCTAGAAATATAAATGAAATCCAAATGTTGTCATTGTAAGTACCAATATAGAAATAATATAAATACATTGGTGACCGGATAAATCATCACAATGATACTTCATCACATCTTTAAAAAGTTATATAAAGTCATGGAAAGTGATGAAACAAAAACTTGTTTAACTGGGTTGAGTAGGTTAGGTTAAAAAATTTTTTTTATCTTTTCTAATGACTTTATATCACTTTTTAAAAGTGTGTTGAATTGTCACTGTGTTGAGTTATCATGGAACTTTTATCAAATAATTTTTTTCCGTTCACCCCGGGATATGTAATCAAAGTTATACGATATTTAGTACGTTCCATGACGATATATATGACTGTGAAAAAGGGTGTAGAAGAAAGAAAACAAGACTGAAAGCGCTAATGGTTTGTTTACTGTTTACCCGAGGCTGTGTTCATTAGAGCGATTTAATAGCTACTACTTATCTAAAACGGTAACTTGCAACCTACTTACCACTAAACGTACTGTCCACACGAGGACAGTACCTTCTAATGAACTTAACAGTTAATTCACTATACTAAACACTGGTCTCTGTCATTAGAAGTCACAAAGTCACTAGACGCCTCTTTGGTATTAATTTCAATTTCTGGTTTTGACTGACAAGTTCATGTTAATTCCTTTAGCACAAAGCAGTAGAAAAAATAACAGGTGGGCGATAACCTTGCAAAAACCGTAATTTCCTTCAAAATTTAACTGAACCTCAACCTTGTAAATAGTTATTTCACATCATATTTTTTTTGTACTTAAATGTGTGGTTTCTTAAAATTAATAATCTGCTGGTTCAACATTGTTTAGCCTAGGGAATATTGAAAAAAAGTGTACTTACGTTGAAAACAGAAATGTTTCTGGAAGTATATTAATATTTTCACTGGTAAAATTACACGAACATTTTCTCCATAAATCCCAAAGTATCCAATTCGTAATTAATTCTGAACAAGTAAACGAAGCAAGATTAATTAATGCTTCCACTGAGATATTAATTATTTGTACCTTCAAAAGGTATTGACTTATTGGTTTTGTGACCGAAACGAGGATAATGTGAGGGAGAACTTTTGTTTACGCGTCGTGAATCCGTAAAGCATTGATTTGACTTAATTAATCGGGAGTTAATCAAATAAAACAAAGCCTTGACGATTATCCGTGATGGTTCGTTGACTTCGAACAATTTCGTTGATTCAATTTTTATTTTATTTTATAGAAAAGCATTTGAGTTAAGTGTTCATGTGGACAAATGTTCTACATCAAACCCCAGGTTGTTGTTAGTAATATTAATGTCGATAATTTAATTCATTTCTGTAGTTGTAATACTTGAATAAAAACTCTGCTTTGCATCTCATTACTTCTGTTGATAACAGGGCTATGAAAATGTTGGGTTTCATAGTAAGGATTTCCAACGATTTTAAAAATATTCACATATTGAAAATTCTGTACACATCTCTCGTTAGAAGTATTCTATAATAAAACTCTACTGTCTTAATTATATTAATAATATCATAGAAAGATAAAATTGTAAGGTGTTTTAATTAAAGACTTCATATTTATTATGAATCAATAATTTACTTGGTGAATTTTTATAAAATTCATTGAAATTTTTTTATTTTTTTATTTATTTTTTATTTTATTTTTTATATATTCAATAATATTGTTATTGGGTTTATAAAAACAGTTTATTTTTAAACAAGTTCTGCTGTGTAATTATTATTACGCGTGACAGCTTTTTCGCCCTCTGAAGGCATTATCAAACTGTAATATATAAAATATATACAAAATAAAAATTAAAATGGAGTTCTACAAATTAAACTCAATAACAATAAATAAATTGACTGAAATTGTTGACCTTAAGTGACAGAAGACATTTTTTTGATCCTATATTTTTATATAAAATTTGAAATTATCAATTGGATAGCCCCGATATATTAATGTTGATTCACTTTCATGTTCCTACTATAAGACCAAGATTACTTATGTAGTATGTATTATTGTAACAATTATACTACGGTTTCAGACTACAATTTTGTTATAAATAGATTACACACCGTTGGTAACTTGTATGCTATGTTAGCCGATGTTTTTAATATGCCTCTATATAATTAATAATCTGAACTAATTTAACATTTAGCAATGCATATTTTAACAAGATCACTGCAAAACAGGTTTTTGTTTTGTTTTTTCTTTTGATAACTTTGTACTATGTAATGTGTCTTCTTTTTTACCGATAACTTATATTATCTTGTAATTTGTCTTTTCTTTACATATTGTACTTTGACTATCAATAGTTTTCATATATTTAAACGGCACTTGTGTCATTGATTATAAATAAATAAATTTTTATTCTCAATAACGATTAACCGGACGCCATAGTAACAGCTGTAAACAAACTATATTTCTTTATAAATTTTGTTTATAACTGTTTTTTTCGATTCCTGTCTCACTCATTGAGGTATGTGTGGCGGCCGTCGATGTCGCCCAAATCGCTCCGACCGCGACCGAACTGAATGAATAGACCACCCGCAGCGCCACAGCCTGGAACATTTTGGCTACCGGCGCGCCAACTATAAGCGCTCCTTGAGTTTTTTTTACATTAAAAAGCCAATTTATACGAATACGGACCATGGTAAAACCATTTTCCGATGAAAGGTTATACCATTGCTTTCCCCATATTTTCCAGTACGAATTGCAGTTAGTATCTCAGTCATTTTGAGGTTATCGCCGGAGACCTAATCCAGGCGAGCGTTTATAACTGACTGAAGCCCGTGGTATCTCACAGCGGACAATGAACAGATGCTTGTGGCCCATACTTCGAACGCCAATGTTGGCTCTGCCTATATTCCTCAATGGTCTCACTAGGAAATACTTTATATATAAATAAAACGGTTAAACGCATTTTTACATTCATTCTACACGGTTATAGAATATTTTTTTCAATAAAAACAAAGCAAATAAGAAACGTCGGTTAATCTTATAAATTGAAATAATTTTACAACAGTAGAAAACACCCGAAATAAAATAGAAATTAAACTAACAATAATTATGGAAGTTAAGTTTTAATTATGGATTATGTTAATTATGGAAGTGAATTTTTGTGAACATATGGTATACAATATACAAATAAATGTATACAAGTCTGTTCGACGGGAGCAAGAAGATAAACAAATAAAAGTATTAACTTGTTGAACTCCTGTATGCTACGAGTATTCTACGATAGTGTATAAAGTATTTATTTTACCGACTAATATTTATTTTCTATATTTATCTATTTTATTTCATCATCATGTAAAATATTGACTTGTATTATATCTGTAAAAGCCCTATGGACGTTCAAAAAACAGATAAATAAATAATGGAATTCCACCACAAATTGTCAGTATCAAAATAATATTGAATTATAGTGAAAGTTTTTGGGTTATTATTCCGGTTGCGCTTCCTATTTCTTTTTTATTAGACAACATTTCAGACAGCAATAATTAGTCACCTGAAATATCCTTTCAAATTGAAAATATCTCCCGAGAAAAAATAAATGCCGCTGACGGGAATCGAACCCTCACCTTTTGATGTCCAGTCAGGTGCTCTGGACCACTGAGCTACGTCGGCTTATTTCCAACACGCCAAATAATTCAATATGTACTAGTACTTCAATCAACAATTACTGCTTATTACATATTTTTCCCTAATTTTTTATTGCTTATAATAATTTGTTATCCTTTGTGCTATGCATAAAAAACATTAGTTTCTCAGTAAAAAGAAATCATTTCATACGGCGTTTTCGGTCCATCAGGGCCGATGCTTATCATTGTGAATTGTGTGATTGTATATTTAGAAGTGATACGTCTAGTACTACTTCTACTGGACGGCTACATCAAAACGAAACGTCTAAAATCACATTAATATAACTAACTATTAAACTGATATATGGGCCGAAAGAGAGGATTAAGTAGTTAGCGGTTAGATTACGAACCCGACATTGATTAACTATCGCAGTGTGATAAACTGATGTCTGCCCAGAGAGAGCTATGACGAACACTTTGTTAACAAACACTAATCACTATCTTCAGCCTTAGGGCGCGACTGCACGTATGTGGTGTGTGTCGGCCTTATGCATTTAATTTATATATTTCCAAGGCTCCTCAATAATTACTTTTATTACTTATATTTCTTCCAACGTTTCATTATTTAAATTATCAATAATAAGACTTTAACCTGATCCTCTGATTAGCTCTCGAACAGTTTGGAATTTTAAGATCTAGGCAACTATTTGCAGCTCGCAATGTTAATTTCATCCTGAGCTCTAAAGATTTGAAATATCTAATCATTAAATAATAATTAGCGACTCTCCAACGAAAAATTGAAGCAGGAAATCAAAAAAAGATTCGGTCACATCTAGAAATTGAACCCAAAACCTCAGCCGTGCCGGAGCTTTGCTATACAACTAAGCTAAATCGACCCAATGCCCTTCGGTCATATTTAACTGTATCATACTTCGACTAAAAATTACCAACAATATACTCATTTTCTTAACGAAGTTGAAATTGGCTGCTATCTTTCATGCAGTCTTGGTTAAATAAAACCTTTTTTTAATCTGAGACATCTATTGACTTTTTTACAGAAGTCTGGGATGAATATAAATAAAATAATATAATAAAGTAACAAATAAAAAGTAATCAATTAACATTTTTTATTGAGTTGTTATTTATTTATTTTTTTCGCTTGAAAGTCGCTTATCTTGACTTCAATGATAAAATATTATAATTTGAGGTTTTACGCATTAAATTATAAAAAAATAAATATCTATTTGACTTTTTTTTTTGTTATTTGTTTTTGGGGTGTTTTGCCGTGTTGCGCTAACTCCTTCTTTAGCCAACGTTTCGGACAACATTGCAGTGTCCATCATCAGGGCAGATGTGTTATTTGAGGTTGTGTTAAAATGTTAGCTTATGTATGAGGTTGTGATACCGTGTTGCCAGCTCCAACCCTCTGAGCTAACATTAACGTGTCATTTTTTATTTAAAGTGGTTTTCTTCGTTTAGCTCCGGTGTATCCGTCAATTACCGGATACCAAGAACTATTGAGCTTAGCTCCATCGTCTCTATTAATGTTTACGGGATTTTTATGAATTTCAATGGCTTCCGTAATCAGCCGTGCTCTATAAGTTTTGGGTCTCCCTAGGATTTCAGGAACAAATCCAAAGTAATGCCCGGTGTCAATCAAATGCTCGGCAATTGCCGATTTGTCAGGGTGGCCGAGTTTACAAGCTCTGAAGTGTTCTGAAATCCTTTTGGAGATAGTCCGCTCTGTCTGGCCTACATAGACCTTGTCACATCCGGAACAGCTGAGTTTATACACTCCATCTGTTTCCAGAGGAAACTTTGTCTTTGCAGACCTCAGTAAGTCCTGTATCTTTGTTGTTGTTCCGAAGACAGTCTTGATACTTTCCTTTCTCAATAGCCTGGCAATTCTGTCTGTCACATTGTGCACATAAGGCAGGAAGGCACAGCCTTTCGACTCTTGTTCAATTCTGTCTTCGTTTGGTGCAGATTTGGCTCTTATGATTTGCCTTGTCTGACTTGCTGGGTAACCGTTACGCTCCAGTGCATCGGTCAGCTTCGTAAGTTCCGCTCCGATTTTATGTTCTTCACATATTCTGGTCGCTCGGGTCACCAATGTATGGATAAGTCCTCTCTTCTGCGCTGGGTGGTGGTGCGAATCAGCGTGTAAATACCGATTCGTATGGGTTGGTTTCCTATATACAGTATGTCCTAGGCTACCATCGTGTTTTCGCATCACCTCCACATCTAGAAATGGCAGGATTTTATCTTCGTTTTCTAGTTCCATTGTGAATTTTATTTTGCTGCGCAGAGAATTAAGATGGTCTAGGAATTCGTTTAGTTTCTCCGTTCCATGAGGCCAAATGGCGAAGAGATCGTCGACGTAGAGCCACCTACTTTGAGGACAGCCGAAGCTGTGTCGAGTGCCACTTCTTCAAACTTCTCCATAAAAAAGTTGGCTAGTACTGGCGACAACGGACTGCCCATCGCAACTCCCTCCAATTGCTCAAACAGTTCACCCTGAAACGCAAAGTATCCCGTTTTGAGGCAGTGTTCAAAAAGTTTGCAAATGTCTTCCTCATATATCTCCCTGAGCATTGTCATGGAATCTTCTAGAGGCACATTTGTGAAAAGAAACACGACGTCAAAGCTGACCAGAATATCTCCTTCCTCAGTCTTAACTTTCTTGAGCTTACTAATCAGATCTGTTGAATCCTTAATCCACGATTCGGTTTTTCCAGTTTGCATCTGCAATAATCTCGAGAGGTATTGGGAAAGTTTGTATATAGGAGCACCAATAGAGCTGACAATCGGTCTCATTGGGATTTCCTTTTTATGTATTTTTGGGAGACCGTACAGGGCAGGAGTTCTAGAGGCTTTTACAAACAACTTAGACCAATCCTCTTTCCTGATGCTAGAAGCTTTCACTAGTTCCCTTGTCTTTATGTCAATCTTGTTGGTGGGGTTGTTTTTAATCTTCTTATAGGTGCCGGAATCACACAAGAGGTCTTCCATCTTCTTTGTGTAGTCTACCGTATTAATCACGACAGTGGCATTTCCTTTATCGGCTGGCAGAACCAAGATATCCTCATTGGCGCGTAATTCTTTTAGGGCCGCAAACTCTCCTTTCGTGATATTGGGGCGGGGTATTTCAGCCCTTTTCAAAATATGGCAAGTCTCTTGCCGGATGTCCTCTGCTTGCACCTCTGACATGTTGTGTACTTTCATCATTGTATGTAGTGCAGTCTCTACGCCACATACGATGGATTCCACAGGTATCTTTTTGGGGGCCACTGCAAAGTGTTCTGGTCAGCTTTGACGTCGTGTCTCTTTTCTCAGGGAGATATATGAGGAAGATATTTGCAAACTTTTTGAACACTGCCTCAAAACGGGATACTTTGCGTTTCAGGGTGAACTGTTTGAGCAATTGGAGGGAGTTGCGATGGGCAGTCCATTGTCGCCAGTACTAGCCAACTTTTTTATGGAGAAGTTTGAAGAAGTGGCACTCGACACAGCTTCGGCTGTCCCCAAAGTATGGTGGCGCTACGTCGACGATGTCTTCGTCATTTGGCCTCATGGAACGGAGAAACTAAACGAATTCCTAGACCATCTCAATTCTCTCCACAACAAAATAAAATTCACAATGGAACTGGAAAACGAAGATAAAATCCTGCCATTTCTAGATGTGGAGGTGATGCGAAAACACGATGGTAGCCTAGGACATACTGTATATAAGAAACCAACCCATACGAATTGGTACTTACACGCTGATTCGCACCACCACCCAGCGCAGAAGAGAGGACTTATCCATACATTGGTGACCCGAGCGACCAGAATATGTGAAGAACATAAAATCGGAGCGGAACTTACGAAGCTGACCGATGCACTGGAGCGTAACGGTGCTACGTAGAGTAGTGCTATGGGTAACTTGCTACGTGCAGCCTACAATACTCACCAGACATTTTAGGTTATAATAATAAATGTGGAATCACAAACTTTATCCTGTACTGGAAGCGCCAATTCTTGAGGTGTAGTTACCCACAAGAATGTTTGTGATCCCAGGGTTCTCAGGGGGTTGGGTACGAAACCAGAAATGTGTCAGGTTACAAGGTGTACTTTAGAGTCAAGGAAAGAAGATTTAGAGTAACATGAATGTATATTATTTCGAATACAATATAAGTCTACACACTCTACCGTATGAGTTATAGAGAAAACAACATAATAACAGTTAGATATAAGCTTACCCCCAAGGTTCCGAGCACACTTTATCTATCTAGCTAACTAAGAAACATCCTACTCGAGCTGGAGCAGCACCTCCTCAGGTTGAGCTCCTAGGGGCTCCAGCCGGAGCAAGAGGAAGAGTCAGTTCCGCCTCCTGGCGACTGTCCGTGGCAGGAAACTGTGTAATCTGGCGACTGAGGAAGAGGTATCAGGTGCCCGCGGTTGCATCCGTGTATCCTGGCGAGGATTCCCTTTATGTGAGGAAAAATAGGCCTCCCCACGGCCCTGGTGAAAATGCGGTCGGCGTAGTGCCAAACTGCGAGAAAGAACACTATCCTTATGTTTCCGGGAACCGGGCACAATATTTTAAGCCACTGGCTTCTTCATCCCATAAAGGATGGGTCGGATTCAAGGCAGATCACACCCGATAACACGTCTGACTCCGTTTGCGATTCACGATCCCGCGTGGTTACAATACTCGAACGAGCCACGGAACTAATTCCACTATGGAACTTCGTATTTACACCATTTATACGATTTTATTATGCAATCTCCGCGTATAAAATTAAACTTTGCCTCTCCGTTTAAAGGGAAACCATTCCCAAACAATTTCACTCCAGAAAACTGTGACTGTCGTCTGCCGAGAAATCAGGCCCACCATCTGATTTCTCCGCAGGCAAGGAAGTGAGTTCTCCCGGAACTCACCCAGATGTCACCCTAAAAACAATAGACAAAAACTAGAAGTTGCACTCAACAATACTAGGCCAGTTCCTACTTTATAAACATTGAGGCGGGTGGAGATGTAATGATGCAGTACTACATGGAAAAAGTATTAATAATTATATAAAAAAAAATATGAACTAGAACCGCATCATAACAACGGTTACCCAGCAAGTCAGACAAGGCAAATCATAAGAGCCAAATCTGCAACAAACGAAGACAGAATTGAACAAGAGTCGAAAGGCTGTGCCTTCCTGCCTTATGTGCACAATGTGACAGACAGAATTGCCAGGCTATTGAGAAAGGAAAGTATCAAGACTGTCTTCGGAACAACAACAAAAATACAGGACTTACTGAGGTCTGCAAAGACAAAGTTTCCTCTGAAAACAGATGGAGTGTATAAACTCAGCTGTTCCGGATGTGACAAGGTCTATGTAGGCCAGACAGAGCAGACTATCTCCAAAAGGATTTCAGAACACTTCAGAGCTTGTAAACTCGGCCACCCTGACAAATCGGCAATTGCCGAGCATTTGATTGACACCGGGCATTACTTTGGATTTGTTCCTGAAATCCTGGGGAGACCCAAAACTTATAGAGCACGGCTGATTACGGAAGCCATTGAAATTCATAAAAATCCCGTAAAAATTAATAGAGACGATGGAGCTCAGAGGGTTGGAGCTGGCAACACGGTATCACAACCTCATACTTAAGCTCACATTTCAACACAACCTCAAATAAGACATCTGCCCTGATGATGGACACTGCAATGCTGTCCGAAACGTTGGCTAAAGAAGGAGTTAGCGCAACACGGCATAATACCCCAAAAACAAATAACAAAAATACTTTTGGCCGTGAAAATCTTAAATCATATTTGACGAACCTCTATGGGGAGGAAGTTCACACACTGGTACGACGATTGGAGAATCTGAGAAAGAAAAGAAACCATTTTTTGGGCAGCCTTGCTTTTCTCAAGAGGTGTAAAGAAGAATCGATTGTACCAGTACACATCCAAATAAAAAGACACATCACATCCCGGAAAGCAGATAGAGTATTCCAAAGAGCGGAGGCTGCACTATTAAGGGAGAGGATCCACAATGTGCGAGGCGAGCTGGATGGAGTATCTCGGGACCTTTTCGCTCTACATCTGCACCTAAGTGCAACCCTTACCGAAGAAGACTGGAGAAAAGTTGACAACATGACTTACCAACAAGCAGTAAGATCTAAGCAGTGAACAGATGCGAGACAGAAACAAAAGTTTGAAAGGCTCAACCGAGACAAAAAAGGTGATCGAAAACAACTCGATCAAAATAAAGTTGTCATCAACATTTCGACCCTTGCGTTGAGCCCAGACGCAACTTCTGTACTGGCAAAGGGGATGAATTTTGCAGTGGCCCCCAAAAAGATACCTGTGGAATCCATCGTATGTGGTGTAGAGACTGCACTACATACAATGATGAAAGTACACAAAATGTCAGAGGTGCAAGCAGAGGACATCCGGCAAGAGACTTGCCATATTTTGAAAAGGGCTGAAATACCCCGCCCCAATATCACGAAAGGAGAGTTTATGGCCCTAAAAGAATTACGCGCCAATGAGGAAATCTTGGTTCTGCCAGCCGATAAAGGAAATGCCACTGTCGTGATTAATACGGCAGACTACACAAAGAAGATGGAAGACCTCTTGTGCGATTCAGGCACCTATAAGAAGATTAAAAACAACCCCACCAACAAGATTGACATAAAGACAAGGGAACTAGTGAAAGCTTCTAGCATCAGGAAAGAGGATTGGTCTAAGCTTTTTGTAAAAGCCTCTAGAACTCCTGCCCTGTATGGTCTCCCAAAAATACATAAAAAGGAAATCCCAATGAGACCGATTGTCAGCGCTATTGGCGCTCCTACATACAAACTTTCCCAATACCTCTCAAGATTACTACAGATGCAAACTGGTAAAACTGAATCGTGGATTAAGGATTCAACAGATCTGATAAGTAAGCTCAAGAAAGTTAAGACTGAGGAAGGAGATATTCTGGTCAGCTTTGACGTCGTGTCACTTTTCACAAATGTGCCTCTAGAAGACTCCATGACAATGCTCAGGGAGATATATGAGGAAGAAATTTGCAAACTTTTTGAACACTGCCTCAAAACGGGATACTTTGCATTTCAGGGTGAACTATTTGAGCAATTGGAGGGAGTTGCGATGGGCAGTCCGTTATCGCCAGTACTAGCCAACTTTTTTATGGAGAAGTTTGAAGAAGTGGCACTCGACACAGCTTCGGCTGTCCCTAAAGTATGGTGGCGCTACGTCGACGATGTCTTCGCCATTTGGCCTCATGGAACGGAGAAACTAAACGAATTCCTGGACCATCTTAATTCTCTCCACAGCAAAATAAAATTCACAATGGAACTGGAAAACGAAGATAAAATCCTGCCATTTCTAGATGTGGAGGTGATGCGAAAACACGATGGTAGCCTAGGACATACTGTATATAGGAAACCAACCCATACGAATCGGTACTTACACGCTGATTCGCACCACCACCCAGCGCAGAAGAGAGGACTTATCCATACATTGGTGACCCGAGCGACCAGAATATGCGAAGAACATAAAATCGGAGCGGAACTTACGAAGCTGACCGATGCACTGGAGCGTAACGGCTACCCAGCAAGTCAGACAAGGCAAATCATAAGAGCCAAATCTGCACCAAACGAAGACAGAGTTGAACAAGAGTCGAAAGGCTGTGCCTTCCTGCCTTATGTGCACAATGTGACAGACAAAATTGCCAAGCTTTTGAGAAAGGAAAATATCAAGACTGTCTTCGGAACAACAACAAAGATACAGGACTTACTGAGGTCTGCAAAGACTAAGTTTCCTCTGGAAACAGATGGAGTGTATAAACTCAGCTGTTCCGGATGTGACAAGGTCTATGTAGGCCAGACAGAGCGGACTATCTCCAAAAGAATTTCGGAACACTTCAGAGCTTGTAAACTCGGCCACCCTGACAAATCGGCAATTGCCGAGCATTTGATTGACACCGGGCATTACTTTGGATTTGTTCCTGAAATCCTGGGGAGACCGAAAACTTATAGAGCACGGCTGATTACGGAGGCCATTGAAATTCATAAAAATCCCGTAAACATTAATAGAGACGATGGAGCTAAGCTTAATAGTTCTTGGTATCCGGTAATTGACGGATACACCAGAGCTAAACGAAGAAAACCACTTTAAATAAATAAAAAAAAATGATACGTTAATGTTAGCTCAGAGGGTTGGAGCTGGCAACACGGTATCACAACCTCATACTTAAGCTCACATTTCAACACAACCTCAAATAAGACATCTGCCCTGATGATGGACACTGCAATGCTGTCCGAAACGTTGGCTAAAGAAGGAGTTAGCGCAACACGGCATAATACCCCAAAAACAAATAACAAAAATGACACGTTAATGTTAGCTCAGAGGGTTGGAGCTGGCAACACGGTATCACAACCTCATAGATAAGCTCACATTTTAACACGACCTAAAATAACACATCTGCCCTGATGATGGACACTGCAATGTTGTCCGAAACGTTGGCTAAAGAAGGAGTTAGCGCAACATGGCATAACACCCCAAAAACAAATAACAAAAATACTTTTGGCCGTGAAAATCTTAAATCATATCTATTTAACTGTCAATAAATTAAGACGTTAAATCTTTTGTTCTATATTGCTCAATTGAAAATGTGTGGGATGATCTGAAATATGCACATTTTATTTCAATTTATTGTAGTTTTGGTGTTTTTCATTAAAATACAGTAATTACAAAAAAACTCTGAATGAATATATATAGGCACAAAAGATCACTTAATGCATAGAACTAAAAAATAAGTCACGTAAAATTTCTAAAATAATTTTATTTAATATAATATTTTAAGAAGACACATTGCATTTTTTATATCTTGAAATTGGGTGTCTTATTGAAAGGTATAACGTCACACCAACAAGTGTCTGCTTTTATGAAAATATAATACGATAACGGTTATTTAATGGTGACTAAAGCTAACGTCACAGCCCTTTCCGCTCTAATTAATCCCATGAATAAAACATGCTCATTACACTCGTGTGAAATTCCCTCTGAGGTCAAGGTGCAGATTAAACTAGCGACTAAATACATTGATTGATGTGCGGACCCCTTCCATTATACATTACATCACATCACTGAGAGGAATATTCCTGCGATTTCATACTGGATCTTCAATCTTAATTTAGATCTAGATCTTTTACTTCTTCTGGTTAGTGGCGGTTCGTTGGCTATCTGATCACTGATTAACGTGTGGACCCTTCCATTATACATTACATTATTAAGAGGAATATTCGTGCGATTTCATACTGGATCTTCAATCTTAATTTAGATCTAGATCTTTTACTTCTTCTGGTTAGTGGCGGTTCGTTGGCTATCTGATCACTGATTAACGTGTGGACCCTTCCATTATACATTACATTATTAAGAGGAATATTCGTGCGATTTCATACTGGATCTTCAATCTTAATTTAGATCTAGATCTTTTACTTCTTCTGGTTAGTGGCGGTTCGTTGGCTATCTGATCACTGATTAACGTGTGGACCCTTCCATTATACATTACATTACATCATTGAGAGGAATATTCGTGCGATTTCATACTGGATCTTGAATCTTGATTTAGATCTAGATCTTTTACTTCTTCTGGTTCGAGGCGGTTTGTTGGCTATCTGATCACTGATTAACGTGTGGACCCTTCCATTATACATTACATTACATTACTGAGAGGAATATTCGTGCGATTTCATACTGGATCTTCAATCTTAATTTAGATCTAGATCTTTTACTTCTTCTGGTTAGTGGTGGTTCGTTGGCTATCTGATCACTGATTAACGTGTGGACCCTTCCATTATACATTACATCACATCACTGAGAGGAATATTCGTGTGATTTCATACTGGATCTTGAATCTTGATTTAGATCTAGATCTTTTACTTCTTCTGGTTAGAGGCGGTTTGTTGGCTATCTGATCACTGATTAACGTGTGGACCCTTCCATTATACATTACATTACATTACTGAGAGGAATATTCGTGCGATTTCATACTGGATCTTCAATCTTGATTTAGATCTAGATCTTTTACTTCTTCTGGTTAGAGGCGGTTTGTTTGCTATCTGATCACTGATTAACGTGTGGACCCTTCCATTATACATTAGGTACATTAAATTATTGAGAGGAATATTCGTGCGTTTTTATACTGGATCTTGAATCTTGATTTAGATCTAGATCTTTTACTTCTTCTGGTTAGAGGCGATTCGTTGACCCTTTGTGAATTCAATCAGATTTCAATGTAGGTATTTTCCATTATTATATTTATTTTTTACTACAAGAAGATAAATGACTTATATTTAATATTGATTATTTTTTATATTCAAATTATTAGAAATCCGGTTAAGAACGCTCTTAAGGAATGAATTGTTAGGTTTAATAATTTTTAATTTATTGTCACAATGTGGGAACATGTAATCAAAAATTAAAAAATTTCCGCATTGTCATTGTATATTATCAAGACAAAGGCAGGTGCATGAACATGGTCCGATATATTGGGAATTTACTAAAAGTTTAATAGGAAACATATTAACCGGATGACTAATATTTTGAACAGATTTTTGATAAATTTTCAGTAATAAAACATTAGACGGACTTAATTTGGCAATTTTAGATAAGGTTTGATAGAAGACAGGATATTTGTTTAGAGTGGGACAGCCAAAAAATATATGATCTGCTTCTAGTGTTTTGCTTCACCATGTCTTTTACTAATCTTCCCTGGATAATCTTATAGTTGCCGTTATGGAACCACGCTTATTAGTACTGGGTTGATCTTGAACTACCCACTCATTGTAACCCACTCACGAACCACTAATGAGCGATCGGGTTACCTTTTCAAAAACAATTCAACAATGGTCAGCACTCGTGTCCCGAGAGGGTGCCGGTATGGCGAGCAACTATGGGTGTATGAATTTTAGCTTGAACCTCTTTCTCGCGAAATACAAATCAAAGTACCCGATCAAACAGCGGGTATTCTCGATCCGATCCCTTTGCCAGTGAATCATGAGCGACCTGGTCGTGTAAAATTTTTGATCTTTTTTTTTTTTTTTTATATTTACTCCACACAGGAGGCCCTGAAGAAAATAATTTCCCTCAGGGCCTATGTCATCTTTGGGGATGCTGTGTGGAGGGTCTTTTTGTGGAGAGGAAGGAGTGAACATGGGTCTTGAAGAGTCCCATGTTGTAGGAGGGAGGAAACACAGAGGCCGGCAGTTCGTTCCACAGCCGAGCTGTTGAACTTAAGAACGAATCGTAGAAGCGACCCGTTCTCATGTGACAAGTGTCAACTGTGTACAAATGTTGGGCGCGCGTTTGGCGTGTATCCCGACTACGCACCGGTGCCGAAGGGATCAATGACGCTAGTTCTTCAGAGCATCTTCCATTGTAATACCGATAGAACAAGGACAGCATACCTACCTGACGCCTGTGCTCTAAAGATTGCAGTCCGTTTGTTAAGATTGGGGAATCTATCAAACGGACCGCCCGTTTCTGCACAGAGTCAAGGGTTTTTTTCAGGTATTTTGGGGCTCCAGACCAGAGATGGCTGCCAAATTCGACAGTAGGGCGCACTTGCGATTTGTACAGGGTGAGCAGTTGTGTACTATTAAAGTATCTGCGGGCCCTGTACAGTACGCCCAGCCAATGGAAGGCCATCCCAGCCTTGGATAAGTGCCAGAAAATAAGAGCAGTTTTGATGGACGGCTCCAATAAGTTAAATAAGGCGGACAAAAGCCTTATCAACACCACATTAGACGACTTGATGTCGGATATCACCAGACTGATGCTTGAGTTGAATACGCTCTCCACCAGGTCTTCTACCATTGATGAGATGCTTAGTGCACAGTCGACGCTCTCCACAAAACTGGATCAAGCTATTAAAAGTCGCACAGTCAGTTCTCACACTCCCATTCACAGGGAAACACTTTCCTACGCAAATGCTGCGGCTGGAATGCCAGCATCCAAAAAGATAGTTGTTAATGGCTTTGAGCGTCCAATTCCACAGAAGCCACTAACGGTCTTGGTTTATCCGCAAACTCCAGAGGGTAAAACATCGGAGGAAACCCTCAAGACCCTGGAGAAAATTTTGAACCCGAGGAAGGACGACTTCCAAATCGTACGCTCCAGGAAGATCAAAGGCGCTGGCATGGCGTTTCAAGCCAAGGACATCAAGGGACTGGAAAATATTAAAAAGGCCGAGGCAAAACTCGTGGCAAGTGGTCTAAAGATGATCAACCCTCTTGGCCGTCTTCCGAAAATCGTAATTTATAATGTTCCTAAATGTGAACAATCTGCCGACCAGGAGCTTTTCTCCGAGATCTACGCAAGTAATTTATCTGGCCAGACTTCTTTGTCTTTGGAGGATCACCTTTGGACCATGCGACGAGTTTCGCTCTTCGGAAAACGGGACATCCCCACCATGAATATGGTGGTGACCTGTCATCCAGCTGCTCGAAAGGTCTTACTAGACAGCGGAATGTGCTTCCTTGGGTGGAATGCCTGTCGCACTCGCGATTATACAGGCGCGACCAGATGCTTTAAGTGTCAACAGTATGGTCATATTAGTAAGTCCTGCTCTCAGGAGAAAGAAACTTGTCGCCACTGCGCCGCTGTGGGACACAAACATGAGGATTGCCCCAAGAAGGCACTTCCCGCTGTCTGTGCCACTTGCACCCGTTTTAGGAAGACTGCTGATCATCCTACTGGGGATAGAGACTGTCCTGCACAGCTTGCAGCCATCAATGCACAAGTTAGAATGACAGATTATGGCTCCTGCTAATCTCCTCTCCCTAGGTCAGATTAACTTGCAGCGATCCCGGATGGCCACCCTGGACGCGCAGCGGGTCATGTCTGACCTCAACATTGACATCTTGCTTATTCAGGAGCAGTACACCTGGGAAGGTAAAACACCAATTGAATTTCCGGGAGCGGTACTCGAAGTCGGCTCATCGCCGGGGGCGGGTGTTCTGGTCAATACATCATTGATCAGCCCCCTCCTTCTGGCAGGGCTGTCTAATGAGTACCAAACCTGTGTATGTATTAAATTTGCTGACACTGAGATCTATCTGATCTCAGTCTATTTTAAATGGGGGAATCCGGTAGAACCACATATCCTGAGTCTGACGCGCGCCCTAAACGCGCTTAAAGGTCGTAACGTAGTTATCGGAGGGGACTTTAACGCTCGCTCTCCTCTTTGGTTTGACAATAATAAAAACCATTCAGAACGATCACGGACTGACGCCGTTGAAGACCTTATTGCTGCGCAAGGCCTTTGTATCGTTAACGAACAGAGTTCGTTCTTTACCTTTTCAAACACAATGGGAGAGAGCAACATTGATCTAACTCTTTGCTCTGGATCAGTTGCGGCCAGGATATCTAAATGGAGGGTCCATGAATGCGCAATAGTCTCGGATCATAGATTTATCACATTTACAATAGGTGTTAAGAAAACTGAAACTCCGAGATCCTCCTGGAATTTCAACACCTCTAGGGCGAATTGGGATAACTTTGGGGAGGCGCTACGAGATACATTAAGGGATTTTCATCACGTAGCAGCTAGTGATCCGGACAATTTGGGGAACTTTTTCAATTCTGCCGTTGTATCTGCGGCTGATTCCTCTCTGGGCAGATCAAACCCAAAGACGAAAATTAGAACGCCGTGGTGGTCACCTGAGCTGACTTCGCTAAAGGGGGCCTATAAAGGAGCCTATAGGGCCTTGGGACTGTCCAGGAGGGGATGCTGTACGGAGGAGGAGACAGCTACCCTTCAGGCAGCTCTCAGGAGATCCAGGGCAACTTTCAAACAGGCGGTTCTCCTTGCGAAACGAGCTGCTTGGCATGACTGGGTTAATAATGTGGGAAACGCCAACCCGTGGGAAATCCACAGCGCAATTGAAAAATCCGGGAAAGGATCGGATCGGTTTTTGTCTAGTCTCATTGGGATCACAGAAGGTAGGAATGCTGAGACGATAGATGTGGCCTCTACTCTCAATACACTTTTGGGCAAGTTAGTTCCTGTAGAATCAGTAATTGGGGAAAGTGACCACCATAAACAGGTTAGACTCCTGGCACGGCTTCCACCTAGAGACCTCGCCCAAGAGGATAGAGTCATTCCAGTCACTAGAGCAGAAATCGACCTAATAATTAAGGGTTTGGGTCCTAAGAAGGCACCAAGGCATGACAGACTTAATGGCGTGATAGCGAAGCAAGTCTGGATCCACGCTAGGGAGGAGCTCTTCCAAGTGATGGAAACGTGTTTGAGAAGAGGAATTTTCCCTTCTGAATGGAAGAGAGGCGTGCTCAGGGTCATACCAAAGGGGAATGGTAAGCCACTAACTGATGTCAAGGCCTATCGGCCCATCACCTTACTTCCAGTGCTTGGCAAGATCCTGGAAAAACTTATCCGGCATAGGCTACAACAATCACTCTCCCCGTCTAGTGATCTCCAATTTGGCTCCGTCTCCGGTAGATCCACCGTGCACGCCATTTCGTTTGCGCTTAACTGGGTGAAGGTTTGTACAAAGAGGTATGTAGTTGCAATCTTCCTCGATATTACTGGCGCCTTCGACTACGCATGGTGGGACATGATACGTATCAAGGTTAAAAATAGGAACTGCCCAAAAACCCCATTTAAATCAGTAGACAACTATTTATCGGGCCGAACTGTCATTATTTCTCATGGTGACACTGTTATTGAACGCGAGACCGATATGGGGTGTCCTCAAGGCTCCGTCCTAGCTCCTAAATTTTGGAATATAACCTTCGATGACTCCTCTAGGTTACCCTTACCTGAAGGATGTATCATGATCGACTATGCGGATGATAAAATGTATCTTGTCTCTGGGGACAGTAGAAGAGAAGTCGAATGTAAGGCTGGTGAAGGTTTGGACACCCTCCTTAAATGGGGGGAGAGGAATAAAATGACCTTCGCTCCCCAGAAGACTATGGGCCTCCTGATGAAGGGTTCTTTCAATAAGACAAGAAACCCTACCATCCGTATGGGAGACACTAATATCAAATTTGTGGATAACGTTAAATATTTAGGTGTCACTCTAGATCGATCGTCCTCCTTTCTGGCTCATGTCAAAGATGTATCCTGCAGGGCTCAGTCGCTGTTTCTGAAGCTTCGAAGAATCTCCACGGCAGAGTGGGGACTTCGCAGACCGGCTTTGCACGCTCTCTACAAGGGGGTATATGTTGCGCAAGTCGCATATGCCGCCTCTGTTTGGGAGCATCGCCTGGATAACTGTTTAATACTTCTTGCTCTCACTAGGGGTCAGCGCACTCCCCTGCTGGCACTATCTGGGGCATATCGAACCGTTGCTTCGGACGCTTTGCCAATTTTGGCTGGTATATTACCAATCGATCTAGAAATTAGGGAGGTGTTAACGAAGCAGCGATTAATCCGTGGATCCCCGGCCAACCACCTTGGTGTCGTCCTGACACCGGGTGGACCAGGAACTCTCCCAGGACTGCTCCGAACGATGAGAAACCTGTCGCTCAAAGAGTGGCAGGTCCGTTGGGATAGGTCGAGCAAGGGAAGATGGACCTTCTCCTTCTTCCCTTCAGTTAAACTCAGAATGGAAGGGGCCTTCCTCAAACTGGACCATCACGTTACGCAGCTCCTTTCAGGACATGGGGAATTCAGGGGAAGGCTTCACAGCCTTGCCCTGTCCACCCACCCCAATTGCGCTTGTGGCAATAATTACCAGTCGGCCGAGCACATTCTGTGGCGCTGTGAGATTTTGAAGGATGCCAGAGACGAAATGATAGACGGTCTGAATGTCCCCATTAGACCGGTGTGGAACACCGATCTTGTTTCTAACAGTGTGAATTTCGAATGTTTGAGGAAGTTTACTAGGATCTGGGTTGAGAGATGGCCTGTGCTTAGAGTCGTTGACTAGTGTAATAATTGGGAACCCCCGGTGCACTGCTCCTGCTCCATGACTTATTATTTTACAACTCTTTCATTATTGTATATGCTATTCTGTTTTTCTTATTTTATTATTCTTATCTTATTTCTTTTTTTTTACTGTACCAGCTGTTGCAGATGATTTCCATTCGTTTATATTTTGTTTTTTTTTTTTTTTAATTAACTTGTCTTGTACTTTTTAATTCTTATTTTCTGTTTTCTCTTCATATGTTTCTTTTTCCCTGTCTAAGGTTAACACACTGTTTTTCTTTTTACAGACACTGTAAGCACTCTTATATATCTGTGTTTACTAATTATCTCTCTTACTTTATTTTGTTATCTTATTCAATACTTACTGTCCTCTTTACAGACCATGCAGATCTTATTTTTACACCTTTACTTTTGTTTTTACTTATTTACCGTTGCCCTTATGTGGCACTTTTTGGATTGATTATTGTTTTTCATTTTTCCTCTTATTTTCTCTTCTTTTTACATGTATTTTTTCCGGTTCTCTTTTCTTTTTTTTTTAGTAACAGCAACGAGTTTACAGGCGAGAACTGAACTCCGTTGTCTGTTTTGTTTTGTTTATTTTCCCCATTAGGGGTTGGATAACGGGCCTCGTCCCCGCATGCACGACTGGAGCTTCTTATTATTCTTTCTTACCGGGGGACTCCGCCAATCACCTGCGCCACCCCTGATGAGCGTTGGTGGTCAGAGGGGTGACTTTGCGGGCTGGGGTAACCTCCACCCTGCCTCCGACCTCCTGACGCTTCTTTCCCATAGGTTCTTTAGGGTTTTATCCCTCTTTTTCCAATACTTATCTTCAGGGCACCACCGGGTGGTCGGCTAAGGGGTGTGGAAGTCCTGACCTGCACCAGTCGCCCCAACCACCACCAATTTCTCAACAGGACTGCCAGTCGTGGTTCGGCGAAACTCCCCCTTCACTCTATTGTTTATTTTACTTTTATGTGTTTACAGGTACTGGAGTGTGGGTCCCCTCCACCAACTATCTGCCTGACACTTAATCTTGATTTTTTTGTTGTTTATTTTTCTGTGTTGTCCTTAGTTTAGTACTTGTAAGCGCTTGCATACCGCTTCATAACACCGTATGCGGGGACTTTGAAGGCCTAGCTTCATTTATATAAATTGTAGAGCCTTTTATTCAAAAAAATTAGATTCATGCGAGAGCTCCGAAGGGGTGACCATAAGTCACCTATACCGGGGTGGGACAGGGTGGGTGTACCTTCAAAGTACGCCCAGCTTCTGAGAGGCCAACTTTACTCTAGCTTCGATGGAGCCCCCGTACCTGAGCTGGTCACTTATAGTTACACCAAGCATATCAATGGAAGGCCTGTTCGGAAGATTTCTTCCGTTGAAGGAGACTAGATTATCATTTGGATCCCTTTTAGACGTAATCAGACAGGATTGGGTCTTTGAAACATTAAATTCGACGAGATTATTTTTACCCCAGGAGGAAATACTCTCGAGATAACCGTCCATTCTCTGCTTCAAAGCCCTCCGAGCCGTTGGAGTTTGTGTGCCCTTTGGAGGCTTGTCAAACAAAAAGCTATCATGAACTGTACTGTCATCCGCGTAACAATGAATCGGTGCACTTGTCAAAAGGTCATTGATGTGCAACAAAAACAAAGTTGGAGACAGAACCGATCCCTGTGGGACGCCAGCATTTATGGAGTGCGAGGAAGAGGTGAAACCGTCAGCAACCGCCTGAATCGACCTATCCCTTAAAAAGTCAGCAATCCACGTACACAGGGATGCGGGAAGTCCGTAAGAATGCAATTTGTTGACAAGTCCTCGGTGCCAGACCCGGTCAAAGGCCTTGGATATGTCTAGTGCGACCGTTTGGGTCTCACCGTAACGTTCCAGGCACCGCCCCCAAACATGCGTCACATACGCGAGAAGATCACCGCACGAGCGGTTCCGCCGGAATCCGTATTGACGGTCGTTGATAATTTTGTTCTTCTCGAGGTATGTGAGCAGTTTGTCGTTGATCACACGTTCCATCACTTTGGACAGAACTGATGTGATCGCTATGGGGCGGTAGTTGGCCGGGTTGGAGCGGTCACCTTTCTTGGGAATAGGGTGAATTACCGCTTTTTCCAACCAGAGGGCACAGTGCCACACTTCAGGGACATTTTGAAGAGCTTTGTCAAAACTGGAACTATTTCCGCAGCACACCTCTGCAATACCAGGGCAGGTATTCCATCAGGTCCACTAGCTTTGTTAACATCGAGCCCCCGTATGACGTGGAGTACATCCCGATGCCGGATCCTCAGCTTTTTCATATAGAAGCCGCAGTGAGGAACCGACGGCGGAACAGCACCCCCGTCGTCGAGGGTCGAGTTTTCCGCAAACATTTTCCCTAAAAGGTTTGCCTTTTCGGTGGCGGTGTTTGCTAGTGAGCCGTCAGGTCTGGTAAGAGGTGGCAAACTGGGTTTGCAAAAATTTCGACCTATTGAGTCCGCAAGCGACCAGAATGCTCTGCTGCCATGCGGGCAGGCAGCCAGCTTTTTGCTGATCTGCAGGTCGTGTTCGAATTTTGACCTATTGATGATTCTCTTGCATTCCTTTGTCGATTTGTTGTATGTTGATCTGCTTTCGGGCGTTCGAGATGTGTTGTAGGCTCGGTAAGCCGCGTTTTTTCGTCGAACTGCTTCGGAGCATTGTCGACTGAACCACGGCTTTGAGCCCACACCAGTTTCTTTAGTAGTCGATTGTATGAAGCCATCCATCGCCGACTTCACCAATCTCCTGGGCACATCTTGAAGGGTCCGAAGTCCGAAAACAAACAGCTGACCACGGAAAAGCATTGAAATGGGCCCGCATACCGAACCAATCTGCTGACCTATAGTGCCACACTTTTCTCCTCAGCCTCTCATTGGTTGGTCTGAGGCTAACGGGGATTGATGTCGTCACTAGGCAGTGGTCAGATGATCCCAGAGGCGCTGTGACGTCAATCTTATAACCGTGTGGCACAGTAGTTAAGAATAGGTCTAACAGATTGGAGCGGTGAGTCTGGACATCAGGAACCCTTGTAGGCTCCTGAACCAATTGCTCTAATCCTCAGCAAATGGCAAAGGATTCCGCCTGTCGGCCAGCCGAGTCCGTTGGGCCTGAGAACTTCAACCATGGTTCGTTATGAACGTTGAAGTCCCCCAGAACAACAAACTCGGCCGAAGGGTAGCGGGGCAAGAGATCATCAATAGTATCGCTCAAATGTTTGAAGAGCTCAGAAGTGTCTGATTCGCTATGGTTCGGTGAGCGGTATAGACATGCGTAGAATCTTGCCGTACTGGCAAGATTGACGCGCACCCACATTACGTCGAATCTGGAGTTTTCCAGACTCAATAGTCGCACACAGTTGACGTCAGCTCGACTATAGAGGCAGACTCCTCCTTTCAGTCGGAATTTGCTTGCGAGGGTAAAGCCCGGGCAGCCCAGATAGGAGGAGTCTGGCGGCTCGGCTATCTGAGTTTCGGATAGGAAAAGAAGGTTGGGACGTTGGGACAAAAGATGGTGATGGACGGAATTTAAATTTGTGTGCAGGCCGCGAATGTTGGCAAAATTTACCAACAGTTTTGGCCCGCACCGGGGACGCCTGCTACTCGCCGCTGTAAAGATGTTAAGTTTGTTTTTATGTATATTCATGATTTTAATTTTTTTTTTTTTGTTTTTTTTTTGTTTTTAAGGGTATGAAGTGAAAGGAAGGTCTGGAATGGAAAGGTATGAGGGGTGGGTAGGAATATGGGGTTCAGGCTGTCCAGGAGTGATGAGCGTTTGGTTCCAGCCCACCCACTGCGGTGCTAGGCGATAGGCTGGGAGAGTCCGGCTGGAGAGGGCATCCAATGCGCCCCAAACGCTGCTGCTGGGTCCCCTATGGTCACGAACCGGCACAACAGCAGTGGCGGGGTTTTTTCACTCGCTGATGGGGTAGCTCACCCTTAGTCGTGAGCCTGAGGGTCGGGCCCCTGTACTATCGAGCGGCCCGGACAGCGGTAACCGGTTGTAAAGGGTCTCCCTCAACCAGCATCTCCCAACCGGCCCGCCACGCAGAAGGTGGGCCGACGCACCCGCCACCAAGACCCGGGCTAACCTTAACCCATGAACATGAACCCGGGCACCCCTGCTAAGTCACCAAACATAGCGAACCACTTGGGATGACCTGTGGCAGAGGTGTTGATCATCCAATAAATGGTTTCCAGGGCGGCGGTACCCATTCCCGCTACCAAATTACTGAATACCTGCTACCAGCTCTGCCAATCGATTTATAACTGTTTGTATGCAGTAAACTTTCACAATTTTTGTCAATGAAGAAACTCTATATTATTAATTACACAAGATGATCAAGCAATATATAAATATTTCGAACGGTTTCCGTTTTTAACACACCTTTTAAGCCAAACAGGTATTGCTTCTACCTGAATATACGTATGCATGAGCTAATATAAATAGATTTGGTACTCATACCTACATTATAATGAATAGGTAATGAATAATGTAAAATATTCGACAGTGTCGACTATGATCCGAACCATAAGTTCATCGAACACTGAAATTCAAGGGACCCAATCTACTTGTGCGTGCTTTGTGTTTTAGATAATATATTGACGGTCATTTCGTGGCGACCCCTCTTGTTACTTGATGGGGTTGCCCGGAGTGATCCTCCACCCCGCGGTGACATCACTGACTGATGGGGACAATTTTTACTGTACCGCAAAAGCACGTGAGCTTCATTGATTTATGTATACAATATACACTTCCCTATTTATTTATAGCACCCTCGTAAATAATGGTCACCCGTGTTTGGTGAAATGGCAGTGGCGTGCACAGAGTTTGTATTCAGGTTGGAAAAATAGCGAAAAAATTGATATTTGTAAAAATTACCGCAAGCATTACGCTCGTGATAGTTTTCTCTAAGAATGGCTAAGCTGCTAGCTGTAGCTGATGATTGGGATTATATAAATCACATTAAATATCCGAATAACCGTTCTTTGTATGCATCAGAAGCCAATTACTGGATACATAAAATTTTCCACCCTTTTCGGCCAAATAAACCAGACAATTATCGTGGGATAGAGTCAAAATTTGAATAAGATATTCATGTCATTTATTTCGTATTCCTAGTTCCTACTTTTGACACGTTATAGTAGGGCGGACGGTTTGTCGCGCGCGGCACTGCGTTTCCTAGTTGGTACGAGGCACATATTTTTTAAGGTAAAGATTATATTTAGGAGCATACTCGGCTGGTTTAGCAACGCGTTTGCCGGCCTCAGCCTGGAATTTTGCCCTCGTACTATTACAACCCTTTATTTTTGTGGCAGCCCTTAGCGAGCTACTCTAGGGAGAGTGTTGTGGCGGTAAGCTACTATTTCTAGTAATCGAAAGCTCGAGGTCTTTCAGAGCAGCGCGCACTAGTTAGTACCTCCACACGACTGCCCGAATAATCTCGAAAGCATGTGCCCTATATAAGTCGGCTACGTCTCGGTACTCAGTCAGTCTTTAGCACTTATTATTTTCCTACAACCAATTAAAACTCACGATGAAAGAGAAAGGGGCCTTTTTGGCCCGGAACTCAAAAAGTTAAGTCCTTAGCACCCAGTCAGTCAGTCCCATGCAAGAGTCCAGTTGCAAATGACGACAGGCGGCCGATCCTTCCCCCCACGTATATGCACTGTATACAACGTCTCCGCGCTCCGCGACCCACTCCCGCGTCAAGCAGTATCTACGCGTGTACCCGGCGTTTGAACGCGGTTTGAGCCCACCACTCGCTTCTGCTAACCATCGTACCTTCGATTTTCTTACTTCACACCTTCACACTGGAGTACCTCGAAGATCGACGGTCTTCACAAGTGCTGAACATCACCCGCACGTCCGGTCTCCACCAACGCGGTGTAGAGCCACTGACTTCATCGACACAACCACTTCACCACCGTTCATCTCATCTTCACATGGTGTTGACCATCGGTCTGAGGGATTCGCCGTCGACAACACCCACCGACGCGATATAGATCTTCAGCCTGGAGAATTCATCACCGATCATGTCCGTCAACTGCGTCAACCATCGGTTTGGAGTCATCGCATTAACATCACTGCGATAGTACTTTGATACCACACTCATCTTACATTTGCGTATCAGCTTACCATCCCCAACATTTTATGCGAGTAAGGCAGGGTAGGCACGCCTCTAGGACTCGGGTATTATTAATGATAAATAATGTAGACTTTTTTCGTTAGGTGTACTTTTCTTTGTTTCCTTCAAGTCTTTGATCTATCTAGATAACTAATTTTTGGTAACCTTAGGTCCGATTTTCCAGCTTACTGAGGATAATACTAATAATACTAATAATACTTTTCCGCCTTTTTAACACGAGCATTTGCTCTAAAAAAAGGTGTATCACGATGTACTGTAATAAAAAGAAAATAATCTTAATGTAATGTAATAACATGTAATTGTAAATTTAATATTAAATAAAAATTAAATATTAAAAAAAAAAAAAAAAAAATAAAAAAAATAATATATAATGAGTCGGATTGCGTTGTCAAGATTACCAAATAGCAAATTGGCGAACGTAAGAACGTCTCTCAAGTCGAACTTAATAAACAAGTTGTTGTGTTCCCACAAACAGTTTTCCAACTCGTCGAGGAAGGAGATTTTAAATTATAGGTTCTTTGAGTTGAATCAGGGATTTATAAATACTTCGCGTATTAATATGGTGACTCGATAGTCAACCTAACTAGGAGCTGGCTAAATGAGATCTGAAAACACCAAGTTTGTCTGGGAGCATTCTAACTGGTCCTGGCGAATACTGACTACTAGCTGCCATCTTGCGGACTTCCAAGCAAGCTCTTTGCACTGCCCTCTATGAGTGCATCTGTGAAGCTCTTACATCTTACCACACAAGTGAAATACTGTCTTATTTGGTTTCGTATGCATTTGGTTCGGTTCACACCGCGAGTATTGGAATTAAAAGAATCGATATTTTAATGAACACTTGGAGTCTGCCTGTATTAAATTTTTCCCTTTAACGGACACAAGTTTAGTATTTTGAGTACTAAATACTCTTAGAATCCCTACAAACAGCATCCCCAACTATAACATGTCAAAGAATTTCCCTCAGGATTTTCCACACGATGTACTACTGATTAATTTTTAAGCTTAACAAATTATTATAATCGAGTTGGAATTCGCTGGAACAGTTGTTTGGTAATGACGATTTCTAGAAAACTCACTCAATTTCGCTTTCACATTTGAATTACTCGTTTAACATTTTAAAGCGATTTTAGAACACAAAAATAAATCTAGTGGTTGCGTATATTTTATAAGGGCGGCATATTAGAGACCCACACCTTTGGTTGAATGTTGACAAACGGGACCCCCAACTTTAGCATATTATAAAGTGAAATGTGACCTCGGGGATGGCATTAGGGCCGAGAGTTGAATACTTAAGTTTTAATTGGGGTTCAGAATATACAATAATATAATCCCGGCCTTTGGCGACCGTTTCAGCCATTTATATTTGCAAGTTTGATTTTCATGCTATTTTTAAGAGCATCGATTACGTGCTGATGCTTAGTTAGTCTAGTTTGGTGATCGCTATATGGATAATTGTAAACATTCTGAGACAGATGCGCAGTGAAAGGTTAGAAAAAATAGACCTGATTTTCTTTTTGGTTTTAAAACGAGAATATGCATAGTTCCTACTGGAATGTCATTTATCCAGTTCTTACCTATTCCTAACCGTCGGTCGCCTTGCTGGAAAAGTGTCTTGAAAAAACAGAAGAAAGATTGAACTAATAGAAGCAAGTTGTTGGTGTTTAACCATGTATATAACCTTTGAAAAGAAGTAGGTTGACCATATTGAAAGTGCTTAGTATCGTATTAGTAAGTATTCATTCATTGTGTTGTGATGATAATTTCCTCGAGTAATTACAGTGGAACTCATTATATTGTGATTGTGTTGTATGCTCCATCTTAGTAAGTGATTGGTCATCATGTTTTCCTTCTTTTCATACGTTGTTCATTCCTTACACATTCAATTACACATACATACAATTCCAGCAAAAGTAATTAATTTCGTCTCGTTTTAGAATCATTTACAGTCCAAAGTTCATGTTCATCTGAAGCTGTTATTCGGAATCAGTTTCGGATGCAACAACTTTCTTGCAGCATTTTTATACTGAATTCTTTGGAAATTAACGAGGTAGCCAATTATGATACATAAATTGGTCTAAATTTAAAATTTGGCTAAAAGGCAAAAAATATCTTGCATATTTCCAAGGGTGGCAATGTAAGAACTTATACCACATTATACTCCACCTGCAAGGCAAAATAGCTAAAGAAACACATTTCCTAAAAAGGTAATAAATCGTAAAAAAACTGCATGGATTTAATTAGAGAAAATCGTTGTGCGTGAGATGATGGCCAATAAAAAGTTAACTAATGAGAATATTTTCAATATTGTTTGTTGTGCATATCATGGTAATATTCTGACTTTACTTATATAAAAAAATAGGTATTTAGATAGACTAAAGTTGTGTCGGAAAACAGATCAGATTTCGAGGGCGGTACCTAGGGGAGCGCATGGAGCGGCTGGGCGGCTGGGCGGCTGGCTAGGGCGGAGAAGCAGTTCCTGAGGCGGCCTAATAAAATTACCCGGCCGCATCCGAATACGCCAACGGCAGCGTATGAGAGATTTAATGAAATCACCAGATAAATTTTACATCACTTCCCATCACGACATGCGACCATGCCATAAATACTAGGGCTGTCTTTCCCGGGAATTTTCTCCACAACCGGGATTGGTAAAGCATTTTTCAATTTAAATAAACTTTAATGGAAAATAATTATTTTAAAATAACAGGTGTTGTAACAAATATTTAACGTTTATTTTTCAGGTATTTTAGATAAATAGGGTAGTACACATTATTAAAAAAAATCAATGATATAAAAGCAACTGCACAAAAAAAACGAAAATTCGAAAAAAATACATAGCACAGTAAAAACGATCTCTTTCTTATTGAATATATAATATTGAAAGAGGTCGACATGAATAGACTTAAAATGTGATTCCAAAGAGAGAAAAAAATGTGTAAGGTTTCATAATTTAGTGAACATCTTATTTTAGTCGCTATTTTCCCACAAACTGAAAAAAAACGTAAGAATTCTATGCTAGCAGGTAGTAAGGCCTTTGAATCTCAATATTTACTCCTAGCTGCTTTTAGAATTTCTAATTGTAATATTTTAATAATATGTTCAAATCAGTTCTTATTTTTGGAGAGATTTTGGAAGTTAGTCCATGGTCAATAGCTCCATGGAGATTTTTCGATTTCCTCCACAATTTCAATGTCTAATTCCAAACCAGGGAAATCAATCTTTTCATTTGACTGATTTTTACTTGTCATCAACCATTGATTTTATCCAACAAGACTTAATACTGAATATTATTTAAGCTTTTATAAAACTTGTCTCAATTCTTAGAAACATCGCAATTAAAACAACGTATCTCAAAATTTTTATTCCCAAGAATATTTTGCAATTAACGACATGCTGCAAATAAAAAAAGTAATTAAAAAATAAATAAACAATAACACTATTATAAAACAAGTAAAACTCACACACAAAGCAAAAAAAAATAAACTATGGATAACACAGGGAATATTAAACTGTTTTCGTAAACGAGACAAAATTCACAAACAAATCAAAAATACACCCTACGACATGGAACAACTTAACTACTATAAAAGATATAGAAACATCTACACGAAAATTATTAGAGTGGCTAAAGAATTGTACTACAGAGAAAAACTTAAAAAAGAAAAAAATAACCCAAAGGAAATATGGAAAATATTAAAAGTAGTTACATACACACAAAAATACAAACAGAAAAATACTATTGAAAATCTAAATATTAACTCAAAAAAATTAGATGTCTATACAAATACAGAAACTATAGCATATCATGTATTTAACTTCTTCGCATATATAGGAAAAGTTTTAGCAAACCGCAAATTGCATAACACAAACACACTACCACAAACAAATGGATCAAATGTCAATAAAAACCCGACACAACACAGATTTACAATAAAAACAACCTCGGAAGAGGAAATTGACAAAATAATAAACACATTGAAAAACCGAATTGCTCCTGGATTAGATGAGATAACAACGAATTGCTTAAATATATCAAAAAATGAAATTTTAAAACCTTTGACACACTTAATCAACCTTAGTATCACACACTCCTGCTTTCCTAGTACTCTTAAAAAAGGACTAGTGATCCCCATTTATAAATCCGGAGACAAAATGGAAATAACTAACTATAGACCAATCACTCTGTTAAACTCGCTTTCAAAGATTTTAGAAAGAGTATTAAAAAACCAAATTATAAAATACCTAGAAGAAAACAAATTAATCTCGGATAACCAATATAGATTTAGAGACAAATTAGGCGCAAAAGAAGCTTTGGCATGTACAATAGATTATATACATAGCAACTTAGATCAAGGGTACAAATGCATAGCGATATATCTAGATTTAGCTAAAGCCTTTGACTCAATCTGCCACAATTCACTTTTTAAAAAATTAGAAAACATGGGTATCAAAGGCAAGAAACTATTAAAAAGTTATATGAGTAACAGAACACAACAAGTCAAAATTAACAACCATACTAGTAAACCACTGCCGATTACATATTGAGTTCCACAAGGAAGCATACTAGGGCCCGTTTTTTTTACTATTTACATAAATTAAAACTTTGCAGCATGAAAATAGACGGTGAAATAGTTAGCTATGCTGATGACACAGTTTTACTCTTCAAATCTAAGGATTGGAATAATGTGTATAACATAGCGAATTTGGGAATCTCGCAAGTGAAAACATGGCTAGACTACAAACATATCAAAGACAAAATTCACAACATACAGTATAAATAGCACGGGACAGCCAAAAAACAACATAAACACCATAAAAATACACGAATGTTTAAACACCAACACCTGCGATTGCCCTCCTCTAGAAAAAACAGAACAAATAAAGTATCTAGGAATCGTCATTGACCATAACCTTAGATGGATACCTCACATCAAACAAATCACAAATAAACTTCTCAAAACAATACACATTTTCCTAAACATAAGAAACATATATAAAATAAAACAATTGAAAACAATATATTTAGCACTTTGCCAATCAATAATAGAATATGGAATTATTGCTTGGGGAGAAGCAACAAACTCGGCTATCAATTACATAGAAACCGCACAGAAAACGATCTTAAAGGTAATACTAAAAAAACATAGACTGACTGATACAGACCAAATATTCAACAGCTGTGACGTACTAGATATACGCCAATAATACATTAAAACACTACTAAACTACATTTTTGACAAAAAAATAAATTTCAACATACACAAAATAACACTAACAGACCAGTTAGACAAGCGTACAAAGAAAACATAAAAACTCCGACAGTAAATTCAAGCTTTTTTTTTTTTTTTTTTTATTATTGATACATTTTTTTTACAATATTTTATATTTCAATTTAGTAATGTTGGCCTCACTGGGTTGTTTACCCGTGCTGAGGCCCCCATGTTATAATTTAAGAATTTATACATTTAAAAAAAATAAAAGAAAAGAAAAACAACATTAAAATAAAGATAAATTTAAAATAAAAAATAAAGATTAAAAATTAAAATATAATTATAACACTAAAAGAAAAATATCAAAAGAGAATGTAAATCGGCATTTATAATGATATATGTGTTTGTGTGTGTTGTGTGTTTTATTTTTTTTTTGTGTTGCGTGTATATGTTTTATTCTTTTATGTTATAGTATTTTGGTAATAATGTCTTTTTGTTCTTTAATCCATTTTTTTATTTTGTGTTTGAATTTATTTTTATTTTCCTCAATTTTTGTTTCAAGTGGAAGACTGTTGAATGCTTTAATAGCGTGGTATTTATGGTGTCTTTGTCCAAAGGTAGTGTTTACCGTCGGAGTTTTTATGTTTTCTTTGTACGCTTGTCTGACCGGTCTATTAGTGATATTTTGTGTTTGTTGGGGTTTGTTTTTTTGGTCGAAAATGTAGTTTAGTAGTGTTTTAACATATAATTGGCGTATATCAAGTACGTCACAGCTTTTAAATATTTGGTCTGTGTCGGTTAGTTTATGTTTTTTGAGTATTACCTTTAATATCGTTTTCTGTGCAATTTCTATTTGAGCAATAGCTGCGTTTGTCGCTCCTCCCCAAGCAATTATTCCATATTCTATTATTGATTGGCATAGTGCATAATATATTGTTTTCAATTGTTTTATTTTATATATGTTTCTTATGTTTAGGAAAATGTGTATTGTTCTGAGGAGTCTATTTGTGATTTGTTTGATGTGATGTGTCCATCTAAGATTATGGTCAATTAGGATTCCTAGATACTTTATTTGTTCTGTTTTTTCTAGAGGGGGGCAATCGCAGATGTTGGTGTTTATGCATTCGTGTATTTTTATGGTGTTTGTATTGTTTTTTGGCTGTCCTGTGTTAGTTATGCTGTACGTTGTGAATTTTGTTTTCGATATGTTTAGTGTGAGTGTATTTGAGTCCAACCATTTTTTCACTTGCGTGATTCCTAGATTCGCTATGTTATAAACCTTATTCCAATCCTTAGATTTAAATAATAAAACTGTGTCGTCTGCGTAACTAATTATCTTTGGACAAAGACACTACCAATACCATGCAATAAAAGCTTTCAACAGTTTAAAACTTGAAATTAAAATTGAGGAAAAAAAAAATAAATTCACACAAAAAATTATAAAATGGATAAAAGAACAAAAAAGACAATATTACCAAAATTTCATAGCATAAAATAAAAATAAAACCTACAGGTAACACACAAAACCAATATAAACACACATCACTCACAAACACACAAGATTATTTTCAATGTACTATTTTTTTTTCATTTTAATTATATTATTATGTATTTTTAATTTTAAATGTATAATTTTTCTCATTAAATGTATTATGTAGTTTATATTTTCATATTATACAATGAAGGCCTCAGCACGGGCAAGCCACCCAGTGAGGCCTACATTACTGGAAAACTTGAATTGTAAAAAATATTGTACTTAACAAAAAAAAAAAAAATTCCCAGTTGGAACAAGGTCGTGAAACCAACAAAAAACACGTAATCCCGAGACAACCCGACAACGTGAGACCATCTCATTACCGGGATTTCGGTGCCGACAAATGTCCGGCTCCCGGGATTCCGATTCTTGAGATTCTAGGATTGAAAAATTCTAATAGGGTTCCATGATAACTCAACACAGTGACAATTCAACACACTTTTAAAAAGTGCTATAAAATCATTAGAAACGATGAAAAAAAATTAAACCTAACCTAACCTAACCTAACCTAACCTAAACTAACCTACTTAACCCAGTTAATAAAGTTTTTGTTTCATCACTTTCATGACTTTATATAACTTTTTAAAGATGTGATGAATTGTCATTTTGATGAGTTATCCCGTCACCATTCTTGGTATGCTTTATATTATAGGTAATAGGCATTAACATCGCTTGACAAACGGAGTCTAGAAACATTCGATTTTAAGCACAAAACTGGTTTTTATTTATTTTGTAAATATTTTTATAAGCAAAAAAGTTAATCAAGTGAAACTGTCACAGGTAATCTTAGCTATAATACTGTTTTTTTAGTAGTCGTGTCCTTTACGAATTCATACATCTCTATTGAAAAAAAATTTTTTAGTAGTCTATATTTATATTTTTATTGAGTAATTTATTAATTATTATTTTTTTGATAAATTAATGTTTTTAAGACAAGATTTTATTTATGCATAGCACAAAGGATAACAATTATTTTTATAAGCAATAATTGTTCGCCTGAAACACTCATCCATATTGAAAAAATCTCCTGATAAAAAATACATGACGCCAACGGGACTCGAACCCGTGTCCATTCGATTTCCGGTCGAAAGCTCTGACCACTGAGCTATGGAGGCTTATCTCTTACCCGCGAAATTATTCAATATATGCTAGTGTTTCATTCAACAATTACTGCTTGTTACATTTTTTTTATCTGAGAACAACCAACTTTATTTTATATGAGAAAGGCATTGTAAGTGCTAACTCTCTCACTAGATGGCGTTGAAACAAATTGTCTACATTTTTAGGTGAAGTACTTGAACTTGTCAAATATTAATTATTATTTTTTTGATAAATTAATGTTTTTAAGACAAGATTTTATTTATGCATAGCACAAAGGATAACAATTATTTTTATAAGCAATAATTGTTCGCCTGAAACACTCATCCATATTGAAAAAATCTCCTGATAAAAAATACATGACGCCAACGGGACTCGAACCAGTGTCCATTCGATTTCCGGTCGAAAGCTCTGACCACTGAGCTATGGAGGCTTATCTCTTACCCGCGAAATTATTCAATATATGCTAGTGTTTCATTCAACAATTACTGCTTGTTACATTTTTTTTCACCTGAGAACAACCAACTTTATTTTATATGAGAAAGGCATTGTAAGTGCTAACTCTCTCACTAGATGGCGTTGAGACAAATTGTCTACATTTTTAGGTGATATACTTGAACTTGTCAAATATTAATTATTATTTTTTTGATAAATTAATGTTTTTAATAAATGAAAAAAAAAAAAAAAAAAAAAAAGTGTGTTGAATGAAACACTAGCATATATTGAATAATTTCGCGGGTAAGAGATAAGCCTCCATAGCTCAGTGGTCAGAGCTTTCGACCGGAAATCGAATGGACACGGGTTCGAGTCCCGTTGGCGTCATGTATTTTTTATCAGGAGATTTTTTCAATATGGATGAGTGTTTCAGGCGAACAATTATTGCTTATAAAAATAAGAGTAATTTATTATTTTATTTGTATTCTACTCAAGCGAAACGATAGGAAAACCTTCAATGTATCTAAAGCATATTTTTTGGTATTCAAAATGTACACCAATTCGTTATACAGATTAATCAAAATAGTGATTTAGCATTGATCTTCGCCTTAACCTGCCTTCATGTGCGAAATACTTCAAAATATAAAAGTTGGTATCATTTCACATAAAATTCACTTAATTTCTCTTTGCTAAAGTCTATTGAATGATTAGGACTTTTCGAGGCTGTTTAAATGCCAACTGTTCCTGAACATAATATTTGGGGAAATAATCACCACTTAGAATAATTTCCTCATTCTGACATTTTATTAAGGCCTGTGGGCGTGAGGTGTTCGATAAAGGTACAATGGTTTACACAGAAGAGATTTCCTTACTAATTGGGTTTACACACAGGAGTTTCAGATTTTCTTTGAAAATTATTCATTTTTAATCTTACAAGCTTTATTTCGGTATGTACGAGTATTATGTATATTAGCCGACGTGTTCTCTGCGTTGCGCAGACACGGAGAAAAATGAGTATTAATAATTTATTAAGAATCTCTTTAAATTATTGGTAATAATTAACCAATGAATTAACAGGTTTCCTGATAAACTTTTAGTAAATTTTTAATACATTATCACGTCATCTTGATAAATATATTCGAAATGTATTATAAGTATAAAAAAAAACCTGTTAATCCATTTGTTAAGGGTCTGCATTCCCGTTTTTAACCGGATTACCAATTATTTGAAGATATTCTTAATTAGAGATAAATTAGAAATCCTCATTTTTCTCCGTAGGATTACGGATAGTTTGGAGATGAAGTCTTGTAAGCTAGATGTAATAATTTTTTTGCACCGAAGACTTCAGTGCAAAAATCAGAACGCGCCAATCAATAGAGCGAACAACTATTCTGCATTTGACCATCGACATTTTTACTGTCACCTAAAGACAGTTCAGTAACTATCTTTTGAAGCTTGTCATAAAATAGGAAAACTGTTCCCATGATCTTTTTATAATTATGTTCCTTAAATTGGTAATCTTCTCCGTAATATATCGGTGTATAACCATTTTCTGAAGAACACGAAGACATAAACTGAGGTAAAACTCGAAAATCAGATTTTAAATAAGTTTTAATTATTTCAGAAGTGTTTTGATTCTGATATTGTCTGGCGGTTCTAGAAATACGTAAAGACATATCTTTTTCTCATTTAAATTCTTGGTGTAGTGTTTTTGTTGTTTACTACAGATTTACAGATTTATTACGTTAAATGCTATTTACAACCAAGCTGTACAATCGTAGTTTGGTAGCGTCTGCTCGCTATCGGGGTGGTTTTCCGTCTGGCGCTGCTCCGCCAGCGCCCGTAGTTAACGCGACCGGTTCGGAAGTGTTCGGCCTTCCCGAGCAGTTCCGAACTGCCTGTTCAGTGTTGCTAGGCACTGCACCTGGTATTTCTCCTTCCCGATGCATTAATTATTGTCATTCCGCCTAATGAAACGATGTCTACCCTCGAGAAATTCAGCATTTAATATTCGATTTTAGCTGCCCCTAACCTCAACTTTTACCGATCTTAAACCAAATCGTTGGAGAACTCTAGAACTTATACAACACGTGTGAAACGTACAAATAATCTAAATCTTTTCGAAATGATGGCACGGAGCTCGCAATCGGAATGTGTTGTGGTTGTAGTCCATTAGTCCATTCCAGCGCTGAGATAATGGGTAATAATGAAACACACATGCAGACAGGTCAATCAGAAAAAAAGAGAATTTTGCTTGTGTGGCGTACTGTTTCGTAAGATTACTGCGGGTTAAGTAGGGAGTACGGGCGATTGTTCCAAACTTATACGAACCATTCACAAATTTATTCAAACGCGCAGTCTTTACATTCAAATTTACACATGTATCAGATTTTTTTTCCAAACTTGCAGAACAATTTTTTTTAAATGGATATAATTTTGATATAACATTTAATATTATTATGATTTTATTGCAAGAAATTGAAATTGCTTCCACAATTTTGCTGTTCAATTTACGGTAAGGCTTTGTTTGCGCACTTTGAACAGCAATGTATCCATTTAACCCACCTGAATAATACATCCAGATTTGTTGAATTATTAATAAGTTAACGTAGGCACATATTCAGATTAGGTAACGTATTCATGAGTTAAGTTGTTAGTCAAATAACGTCTTGGGGGTAAACAGAGAAAGTGGTAGTTACTTGGTTACTTCCCCCCCTAGATACTCAGTAAGCCATTCGAGCTATTAAAATTATTGAAAAAGAACATGATATTTTTTTGCGCTTGAATGAATAAGATCAGATTTGAATATCTAGGAACTTAACAACCTTTATCTTCCCCATCATTGCCATTCCCACACCCACACAACATAACATTTCCTGATTGGGTATGCTATAGTCAGGGGCGAGCATTTTTATTATTTTTGCTTTCAATTGTCTAGGCCAGTGAAACCAGGGTATGTTTCGAGGCTGAAGGTAGATAGAAGAGGTTGGTAATGGGAAATAGGAAGGCTAGGAAGTATCTGGTTATTCAAATCTGATTACCTTACACGGCTAATGTCATTTCAAACAAAGTTTCAATTCTGAATGGTAGTGTCTCATTATTCTGAGAGTATCTTCTACTACTATACATTAATATTTTTAATGCATTCATTGTGGAACAACATTAATACATTTTAGCCAGAAACACTCATCGACATTGAAAAATCTCCTGATAAAAGATACATGACGCCAACGGGACTTGACGGGTTCTTGAACCGGAAATCGAAAGGACATGGGTTCAAGTCCCGTTGGCGTCATGTATCTTTTATCTGGAGATTTTTCAATGCGGATGAGTGTTTCAGGCTAATAATTATTGCTTAGAAAAATAATTGTTACCCTTTGTGCTATGCATAAAAAATCTTGTCTTAAACATAAGTTTACTAAAATAATAATAATTAATACATTTTACTTAAGCCGGAATGTGATTCCGCGACTTCAGATTGTTAGTTGAGAGCAATACCCCTCCACCACGGAGGCCTGAAAAATTGCTCTGTTACTGTAATACATACAGTAGTTAATAAATATATTTTATTTTATTAACATTCAAAAATACTGTTTTCATTATTAAGTCCCGTTAAACTGATTGACATCAGTTTGTCAACGGGTTCTTTTAGCAATTACTTTTTTTTTTAAATACATAGACGATTTTAACAATTACATAAAATGTAGACATAATTAAATTAGTACAAAAAAATTCTTTCACATTACCATTTTTTGTTTCAATATTTTATTATGTTCAGATTGAGATGTATGCTGACTCGCAATTTTAAGCCAAAATATAGCACGAACAGATAATAAATTTACAGAATTGTGTAGTAATGACTTTGGTACGTCATGTCTTTGTTCGTATTAAGCTTTGTTTGATAATAGTTTTACCAAAGAATATTTTACATTTTGGACTGAAAGAGAATTGTTTATGTGGAATTTCCCCGTGAAGTTATTCCATATCTTATTAGGAATTCTGCCAATGATAGGTATACTATTCTGAGGGTATTTGGTGGAACAAAAAACTTAAATCTATGAAGTTTGCTCACTATAGCTCTAAGCCGTGTGCAGACTTTTTGTATATGTATATCCCATTTAAAATAACAATCAATTGTTAAGCCTAGATATACGTATTTTGAAACGAGTTCAATATTTTTACATGAGCATGGTTGTATTACAGAGTTATGGATGCAATTAAAATCATAAGAAACAATTTTAGGAGTTATGGTGATGTTATTATGAGGAAATCTGATGTGCATAAGTAAGTATCGTCTTGGTATGAAAAACACCACACAGTGATTTGGTTCGTCAAGATTTTCAGTGTTTTATTATTGTAGATAATTACAAAAAAATCTTTTTCACGACATACGTACGTTCTCTCAAAGGTTATGAGTTATTCTAACGGAAACCGCAACCTTAACTGAACTCACTGCCTAGGAATCGGCTGGCCTCGGCTGCACCCGTAACCTTTTTCTGTACAACCGACATGCTATCTCTGTCAGACCGTGCCGCCACCGATAAAAAACTCTTAAAAATATCTTAACTGGATAATTATAACTTAACAACATTACAGTTTGCATTTTTCAAAAGCTTTTCAGCCTTTACAGACTGCACGCCACTGACTATAGTCACACCGGTTCCGGACAGTTTGGAATCGTTACGACTTTTGGACGGTATTTACATACAAACAAGGAACTAAATATCGATAAGAAAAACGTAGTAGTAATTAAAATTAGCGTATTATTATGACGTTAGCGTGGTAATTTAAAGGGAAAAGTTATTTACACACTTATATGAAATGTTAACTCCTTAGAATAAGTTGTTCATAAGTTACCAAAAGCTATAGCATATTTCCACCATATATTTACTAATTTATATTTTAATTTTATCTTTTACTTTATACCCAAAAAGGCAAAATAGATTTTCTCCTTGTATTATGAAATCAACATGATTCCTCGCCGTCAACAGGCTTTTCTCATTATTTGGAAATATTTAAGTAGACCAAAAAAAAATTTTTTTTTAATTTTTTCTTTAATACTGTTTTTTGTTTTTTTTTTATCTTAAAATAATTCCACAACATATTTTCCTGTTTATGTTACGAGCGACAAATTAACAGATTAGTATTCTATAAAACAAAAACGAAAACTATCTGTTAATGACGATACAGTTTTGAATTCCTGTAAACGGATGTGGCGCCCTCTATTAATTCTAAAAAGAACCGAAATTGAAATTTTCAAAGAGCACCCTTAAAGAGAAAATGTCAAAAAAAAATTTACAAAAACTTTGAATTTCTCAGTTTCAAAAACTTGTACACAATTCCCCGACCCATTTTTGACTTTTTTCTTGGCAACAAAAATCGAAGAACAAACATTTTACAAATTTTCAAAAGATTTCCAAGCTTCACAGATCAAACTAAAAAAGATTAAAGTTCTTTATAAGAATATTCCGACCTATTTTCCAACTAATTTTTAGAACGAAATTTTCCGATTTCCCGAAAGAAGTTTTTTCAGAAAAATAATGATTTTCCAATGTTGAAAATTTTCAAACTTCACATAACATCAAAAGACAAATGTTTGGTGAAAGAGGGCTTCACTGACCTCCCCGGTGGGCTAAATAGGCCAACCCTTTAGGTATCGCCCTATCTTTATATCCTTGGCTATAAAAATAATTATTTTTGGACATCTAAACTATGATGCCACAATCATATTAAAAATCCATCTTTTATCCCGTGGTGAAATAGCTTAAACTTAAGTATTTAACCAAAAAATCCACGCACAAAAATGTAGCCAGTAGTTTCTTAAACATTTTCCGCTGTGGTATGTGAGTACGTGAAACTGAATAGATGATTCTTGGAAGTATGATCTATACTGATTTGAAAGCAATTATATCGCCAATGTACAAGAGACCTTTCTCCAGGTCAAAGATATTATGTTTTTTCTTACCATTGTATAGTAGGCTTGTTTTTATGATTCATTAAATCGTTTGTGAAAATTTTATTTTATAAAATTACAAAAAAAAAAACAAAAGTAAATATATTTTTCATTTAAAAAAAAAATTCTATTTTCATTTTATTTATTCTGTAGTACGAGGTACGTAAATTACTTTCCATTTAATAATGTGACCTACAAATTATGATTGGTTGAGGGCTTTCAAAATATCAACAGTATCCCTTGATTTGGTCAGAGGATCCTAAACAAACATCAGGTGGCAGAAGCGAACTTAAGACTTGGTGGAAGCTGGAACTCATTATGGGATTAAGTGCTTCTCGCCTCAGCACCAAAAGGGGCATGACCAAAAATATGAACTTAAAATGTTAAATATTGGTCGGTTGAATGTTTCCGACTTTACTTGGAATGCGAGATAAGACAAGGCTTTATGAATAGCATAAAGGATAACAAATAATTATAAGCAATAATTAGTCATCCGAAATACTAATACAAATTGAAAATATCTCCCAAGTAAAAATAAATGCCTCCAACGGGAATTGAACCTGAATTGAACCATCAGAAGGCACGGGTTCAATTCCCGTTGGCGGCATTTATTTTTACTAGGGAGATATTTTCAATTTGTATTAGTATTTCGGATGACTAATTATTGTTTGTAATTATTTGTTATCCTTTATGCTATGCATAAAACCTTGTCTTATAAACGTTAGTTTATCAATAAAAAATAATAATATTTGACAAGTCAAAAATATTTCACCAATAAATGAAGATATCATATGTCTCGACGCCACCTAGTGAGAAATTTAGCACTAACAAAGCCTTTCCTACAAAAATAAAGTTGGTTGTTTTCAGGTGAAAAAAAATATTTTTATTGTTATTAAGTTTAATTTGTAGAACTTCATTTTAATTTTTATATATAACAATATTATTGAATATATAAAAAAAAATATATATATATATATTCAGTGTCGCCCAAACCTCCAACGGTGTTGGACGCGAGTGAGCGCCGTAAGCGGTGAATAAATAAAATAACACCTTCAATCCAAGACAAATTATATAAATACATAAATTTACGGAAAATATATTTTTTTTAACCTGGAAAAATGGAGGAAGCGGTTGATCCGCATGCCTTCATAACAAAGGCGAAACAAAACATAAGTGACTTACATACAATCATAGAAGAAAATAAACTTACTAAAGAAACCAAATCAAAAATGATGAAAGAAATAAATAACATCATGGAAATGATATCGCACATGGCAATAGAATTAGCTAAATTACAAGAAAAGTGTGATATTCAAGAAAAAAACCAAGCACAAAAATACCCATTATCATACTCTTCTGCAGTAAAAAACTTAATATCACAAACGCAAGAAAAACGATTTCCCATAATAATTAAAAGCTTAAAAGAAGAAGACACTGAAAAAATAAAAGAGAAAATACAAAAGATTAAAATATCGCAGTTGGGAATTCGAGTATGCGAAATTAAAAAAACAAAAAAAAACCTTATAATAACATGCCCAGAAAAAGAAGACGCAAAAAAATTAAAAGATAAGATAAATGAAGTAGACAAAACCATAATAGCGGAGGTACTTCTGAAAACGGATCCATGCGTAATATTCAAAGGTCTTGACAAAGACTATACCGAAAAAGAATTCTTAGAAGACATCATTGAACAAAACAACGACATCAAAATGATATGTGAAAAATACCAAGACAAAGAAATATTACAAGTTAAGGCCATCATTACCAACAAAAAAACTAACAGCAAAAACTTAATACTACAAACAAATCCTGAAATGAGACTACATCTTATTAATAAAAAAAAAATTCATCTAGGATTCATGAGAATCTATGTAGAAGACTGCAGTCCTCTTACCCAATGTTTCCACTGTCAAAGATTTGGACACACAGCACAAAAATGCTACAATAGAATGAATAAACCAACATGCAAGCACTGTTCAGAAGATCATCCCATCTCCGAGTGTAAATCCCTGGAACTGCCACCCAAATGCGCTAACTGCAACTCAGCTAACAAGAAGAAAGAAATAAACTCCTTGAACAGTAAAATGAATGAAGTAGACCACCGAACAAACAGCGAAACATGTAAGTTCCGATCTTACATGCTTAAATTAGCCAAAGAAAGAATTAACTACGACATTGAATAAAAATCTTATAAATATTTTTGTAAAATACAACCGAAAATGCATTAAATGGATGATTTCTTAAGTAACGAATTAGAGTTAAATATTAAAATTCAAGAATACGAATGTATATGTACCGATTCGTGTAACAAAATTATTTCTAAAAACATCAATGATATAATTATTATGCACATAAACATCCGTAGCGCTCAAAAAAATTTAGATGAATTAATTATAAAAATAAATAATTTAATTAAAAAACCGGACTTTATAGTGTTATCCGAAACATTTACGAACGCTGAATCACCGTCTTATCACTTACCTGAGTACAACTATATTTCTACCAAAGTAGACATCAATAAAAATTCGGGAATAATAATATTTGCAAGCAATAAATTTAGTATTGTTAACATAATAGAACATCCAATACACTTAGTAAACTGCATCGAAGTACATTTCAAACTCGGCAAATCAATATACTATCTAATAGCTATCTATAGAACGCATGGCTCGAGTATTATTACGTTTATAAATGACCTCAAATACATATTATTAAAATTAAAAAATAAACTTTGCTTCGTCGTAGGAGATTTTAACGTTAATATTAATGAAAAAATAGAAAATAATAACAAAAATGAATACATCAATTGCATGACTGAACAAAATTTTATATCTTGCATAAATAAAAATACTAGGGAAATAAAAGAACATATTCCATCTTGTTTAGACCACATTTGGACAAATGTAAACATTAAAGATCTTCACAAAATAAAATCAATTGTTTGGAAAACTAACATAACTGATCATCACTCATGCTTACTTCTGTATAATAATAATACTAAACATAAAAAACATAATTTAATAACCAAAAAATCAACAATAGATATGACTATTCTCTCTGAAAAATTAAAAAAGGAGGATTGGAATAATGTTTTAAACAGTGATAATACTGAAATTTGTTCAACTAACTTCGAAAATATTATGTCACAACACATTAAAAATTCGACAACTGAGATAACAACACACATAAAATCAAAATTAAGATGTTTAAAGCCTTGGATTACCAAAGGACTTATTATATCTATCAGAAATAAAGAAAAACTTTACAAAATAACTTTAAAAAATCCCCAAGATGAAAAAGCATATATTTTCTATAAAAAATATAAAAATAAATTAACATCTTATATTAAAAAAAGTAAAGAAGAATATTTTAAAAATAAAATATTATCTTCAGAAAATAACCATAAACAAATGTGGAAAACTGTTAATTTCGCCATAGAAAATACAAAAAAAACACAAAACATTAAGTACATTGAACATGATAAAAAAATTATAGATGCCAATATACAGCCTAAACAATGTGCAGACATATTTAATTCGTTCTTTGCAAATGTTGGGAAAAATCTTGCGAAAAATATTCATAAGCCTTCAAACCAAGAAAACCATAAAAATAAAAATATACAGAAACGTAATATACTTTCAATGTTTGAAACAACAACAGAATGTGAAATTTCGAAAATAATAGAAAATATGAAAGGAGGTTCGTCTCCCGGTTTTGATTCTATTACAACACACATGTTAAAAACTATGAAACCTCACTTAATAAAACCTATCACTCATTTAATAAACTTAAGTTTAACAACTGGAATTTTTCCAATGAACTACAAAACCACAATAATCTCACCTATTTACAAATCTGGAGATCCACATCAAGCAACGAATTATCGCCCAATATGTCTAATTTCTAATATAGGAAAGATCTTTGAAAAAATAGTAAAAAAACAATTGGTAAATTTTCTAGATAATAATAAAATATTACACAAAAATCAGTTTGGCTTTATAAAATCTCTCAGCACACAAGATGCTATTGCTAACGTAACTTCATACATTTCTGAATCATTAGATAAAAGTAAAAAATGTGCGGGTATATTTATTGACCTTAGAAAGGCATTCGATAGCATATCCCATGAGATGCTATTAAAAAAATTGAATAATATCGGCATAAAAGGCAACGCGATTAAATGGATCACCGACTACTTAAAAAACCGTCCTCAAGTAGTAAAAATCAATCATGTTAATAGTGATCAAGAGATTACAAGCTTTGGAATCCCCCAAGGTACAGTGCTTGGACCAATTCTATTTACTATATATGTAAACGATATTTTTTTTCAACCTTTACATGGTCAAATTACGTCATACGCTGATGATACAGTATTAATAATAAGTGATAAGACTTGGGAAAAAGTAGAGTTAAAGGCCACAGAAGACATCAACACGCTCAAGAATTTTTTCGACACTAATTTACTGTCACTTAATAATGAAAAGACATTTGTAATTCCATTTGCAATCCATACAAATGATACTCCTAAAAATTTTAACATTGTCATACATAATAATACTAAAATTCACAGCCAAAACTATTGCAAATCAAACTGTACAGTACTAAAAACAACAAATAAAATTAAATATCTAGGAGTAATTATTGATAAAAATCTGAAATGGAAGGAACAAATATGTCAAGTAGTAAACAAAATTAGAAAATTAATATATATATTTTTAAGAATTAGAAACTTTCTGTCGATAAAAAATCTATATATAATTTACTATGCCTTAGTTCAATCCACTTTACAATACGCTATTATTAGTTGGGGATCCGCGTATAAATGTAACCTTCTTCCAATTGAAATTATACAAAGAACGATTATTAAAATTATATTAAAAAAACCCTTTGACTACCCAACAGAACGCCTGTTTGAAGAATTTAAAGTACCTACATTTAAAGACCTATATATTAAAAACTCACTAATCCAAATTATAAAAGAAAAAGATAAATATCAATTTTTAAATGAAAACAGAACGCGACTTAGACATGTTTTTCTATGCCCAAAACTAAATACGTCTTTTGCACAACATCATTATACTTACCAGGGAAGAACCTTTTTCAATCGTCTACCAGAAGAAATCAGAAGCATTAATGATAAAACCCAAATACTGCTCTCTGTCAAGAGACACTTTAAAAATATTCTGAAAAAAAAACTACTGTCACTTAATTAAGCTCACAAATATCCTTAGTTTTCCATAACTTTCTTTCTTTTTTAAAATTTATTATATTAATATATTATCCTTCACTACTATAAAAAAAAAAATACTACAGCAAACATACATTTATGTACAATGAATTATTTAAGTACTAACTAACAACAACATTTATGTACACTCCCCTTCCATACACAAGCAAATGCTTTCAATGGAAGAGTAGTAAAAAGAACCAAGATGTAAAATGAATTATGTACCATGTAAACATATTATTAAAAATAAAAAATAATTAAAAAAAAAAAAAAAAAAAAAAAAAAATATATATATATAGGTTTATAATATATATAATAACATATATATATATAATAAGCAGTAATGGTTGATTGAGGTACTGGTACATATTGAATCATTTGGAGGGTTGGAAATAAGCCGACATAGCTCAGTGGATACAGAGCACCAGACCAGACATCAGAAGGCATGGGTTCAATTCCCGTTGGCGGCATTTATTTTTACTCGGTAGATATTTTCAATTTGTATTAGTATTTCGGATTTGCTTATAATTATTTTTAACTGCCATTGATTCAATACGTACATTCCAATCGATGTATGGTACGGTAAGCTGAAGATTCCTATGACCTATCAGGTTTTAGAGGAACCCTTCCAAGACAGGTAGTCCTACCTAGAACTATGAATGAAAAAACGGAATTCCTTCGACGAATGCTTATGTGTATATAGCAACAAGTGCTACTTACCCGAATTGGTAATTTAACGGGGAGTGGAAAACTTAAGGGTGGTGTACAATTTACACCGTACATTCTGGGTAGGAATTGGGTGGAGGAACTATTTTGGTTGGCTAAAGAAGATAATATGTTTTGAATAATGAGGCAGCACAAAATGTACTTAAATCTATTGTTTTGATAGACCATAAACATTATCGCTACTGCTTTCCTTTCCACAGAGAAAAATACAGTGTTTACACACCAGTTGTGAAGCCTTTTACGTACGGTAAAATAATACAAAATAAAATAAAATAAGGAGAAAACTAAAGAATATGTAGCACAAAATGTATTAACATTGAAGTTTCTTATGTTTTGGTGTCATAGTAAAACTTTTAAAAAATACATCGGTGCATATGTAACAAATAATAAAAATAAAACCCTGGCTATAATATACCCATCTATTTATTTATATCCTGGACTTGACCAATTACCACACCTAAGAGACATGTAGAGATATTGCTTTGATTAAGTATTAGCATATTTTACTAAACGGGATGATGTCGACATAATAACCTCCTTTATTGTAGAGCGAATCGATCCAATTTGTTCATAAACTTACTGATATTTCTTTAATATGGTTGATCAAAACTTCGGCATATTTTTCTTGACCTACAATGCACTTACAAGGTTGTTGTCACTGAAAATAGATTGTATAAACGGTACAATTATAACGACATGTTCAATTTTGTAATTGAATTAATAAATAAATGTAAGTTAATATGTACACGATTGTCACCAAAGGTTTAAAGATTGCATCGACAACGAGTATATTTGCCGGGTTTTAGCTCGATGGGTTGTCGGAGAGTCGGTTAATTTCCGCTTCTAAGATTTGCAATCATAGCGAAATTCAAATAGATGTATTTAATAATGACAGCTACAACAATTGTTTGGCTGTGAGTGAGGTTACGACAGCATTCTAGTTTTGACATTTTGAGAATTCAACAATGATTCTTGATGATGCGGGTCTGGTTATTTCAGTAGTGACTAGCGAAGTGTCCGGACTGTGCGCGAAGGGTTGTTAGCGATGTGAGTACACGTAGTATTCGATACTTGCGTATCCCTGTGGAAGAAGGGCCTTAGTTCTTCATCATAGGAGTATAAAATTTTACGCCTGTAATTATGGTAGTAAAAGGAATTAAAATATTGTAGGTTTGCGACGGGTTTGTCGAAAAGGAAACCCTAAATAAACCCGGAAGAAATAAACATTTCCCTGTTGTTGAATTCGGAAAGCCCGGAGTTGGATTGCAAGGCATTATAAAGAAACCGAGTACTTGAAAGCAGCCAAAATGTTCCAGTACATATTACTGAAAATCACTGAAAGAAGGAAATTAAGGCAGAACAAGTTATCGTTTTCAGGCTGCTGTAAAGAGTTACGGAGAAATTTTTTCACAAAGGAAAATGTAAGGGATTATACATATATTTGTGCACATGGCTGATTTTCTTACATTATACTGAGAATACCACGTTATTTAGATAGTACCTTAATATCTTTTTGCGTTGTGATTTTTGCTGAAAATTATACATTACACGCCATTTGAAAAAAAAGTGAACTAACTAAACATCACGCAGTTTCACCGTAGGGGTGGCAAACAATCCGGTCTTTGCACACACTACTTGCCTCATTCACATTCATAAATGGTCTTATTCACACTCTTCTGTTATTCTAACTTTTGAAATGGCGAGATTCAAGTATTTGGTTGACTGATATGTCTTTGTAGGAGTAATCACGTATGTACTCTACTCACGCTCCTTTATTTGTTCATTCCACCTACATGCCCAAACCCTATCTAAGCGTCCCTTTCTTAGTCTTACTCACTATGCTTAAATCGGCCTTGAATTTTTTGCAAAACTTCACATTTCTCAGATGATTATTATTATTTTTCTTATGTGAAACCACGCAAGAGTCCCAACTGCTCCCAACCGTTTGGAGCCAGTGAGACTGTGGCATCACCAATTGGTGGATTAGAATAAAATTTTTCCACCACCACCAATTGGTGATGGGGTATGTTGTGAGGCTGGAGGTAATGGGGTAAGAAGAAGACGGAGGAGAGGAAGGTGGGGAAGTACCTACCAGGCTATTCAAATCCGGTCACCAAACACGGCCAAAACCGTTTCAAGCAACGTTTAAATTCTGAAAAATTTACACAATGGCGATACCGATAATATCTTCCACTCTGGAACGTGCCGCAAATATGATGTATATTGTTTGTAATTAGTAAATTGAGAAATAACACAAATTAATGGAATAAAATTTACTTGGATTTGAACCCGTGACCTTCGGCTTGCTAGTTGAGAGCTTTACCAATCGACCACGGGGGCCTCGACAAAGTTCGACAGTTGTTTCTATTATGTGGCACTATTTACACCTATGGAGACACCTTAAAAAATCACAAAAACTTTATATTTTAAAAACATCTGTTAAGAGACATTGAAATAGATAATATATGTTTAGGGACACTACATATAACACAATAACATATTTTAATTAAATATGCCAATTCCCACTCAACAAAAGCGTAGATAATAATATTCAAGTTCCCGCCTTTAAGCCCCTCTCATTTTTCTTGCAGCGCTTTTATTGTGCTAATGAGAATATACGTTTTATTTCATTAAAAAATAACAACAGGTAAGCAAAGTAATTGTGGAAAGCTTTCTACTACTCGCCCTCTTTTATAAATTATTAAACCAATTTAAAAGTAGGTAAAGAATTTTTTATGATAATTATTTTTCTTCCAGTTGCAAGAATTTGAAAAATGTAGCAAATTAGAACTGGACAATTGTGAATAATAATGGTGGGATATTTCCTACTAACAGTAGTAAACATAATAATTATTAATGGGATCGCACTTTGTCAAACAGCATACAAAATACCCTTCAGTATTCTATTATTGTATTGCTTTATGTTATATAATAATAATCTTACATTATAAATACAACGCTTGTTGTATAAAATTACCTTACGTACATGGTGTCCGGAAATAAGTGGTATAAGCGGGAAACTGGTGAATCGAAGTACGGACTAGGTTCTAAAAGGTTGCCGGTTAAAAAAGGCAAAACAAAAAAGAAAAAAACAAAAAGCTCAGATCGAAAAAGGTTTTTCGGTTCTCTATGTGATGAAGACGACATAGGCCTGTGATAAAATATTTTCCTGACGGTATCCTGTGTGGAACTATTGTAGAAAAATAAATCTTAGCATAAATATATATTTAAAAGAAAGATTTAAATAAAATAAATCTTAGCATAAATATATATTTAAAAGAAAGATTTCCCAGGTTACCAATAACATGACAATATTTGAAAATCTTCAGTAGATTACTTATTATTTTATACTACCACCACAGTAAACGGAAAATGTTGCTTGTGTCGTGATGGCGGACTTAGCCAGCCCATTAATTGAACGATGATGGGATCCAAACGCAATGTCAACTCAGCCACTGGACGGGATATATTATCAGTGAAAATAAAGATAGAGAGAGGCAACATATGAGAAGGGACAGAGCATCTGAGTGGTATATGGTGGGGGTTACATGATATTTAATATTAAAATATTATTTTTTTTTTACTTCATTTCTTTATTTGCAATGCTTCTTAAATTAGATACTATTTCATTTTGTTTAAAATATGCGCCTCTATATAACTATTAAAAACACGGTCAATATTAATTAAGGCTTCGGAAAAAAAATACCTATACTTATTTGAAAAGCAAGTTTACGTTTCAAGTACCCTCGTAACGAGTATGGAAAAATATAAATCTGAAATTAGTTGGAAAGCCCTGTGAGATGCAATAATTTCGAAATTGAAACATGTGCTTCAGAACGTGATCAGAAATACAAAAGTTTACGAACATTGCACTTTTCTTAGGCTTTTCTAAGGCGGTGGAGAAACAGTCGATTGAAAGGAAAATAGATAAAAACTCGCTAGGTATTGAATTCCAGTTCAATCTATTTTTTTAGATAAGATTTCCAGTTTAAATCGTCCCATTTGTTTGTTTTTTTATTATTTATTTATTTGTTTTACAATTTAAACATGCCAAACTGATTTTGCAGTTTATCAGCAGGTACATACAGGCAAAACTGCATACAATGACACGATTTAGTTAAAATAACATGGTTAAGTTAATATCAAAAAAATACTAACATTTTACATAAATAAATCTCATTCCAACTATAGTTTTCACTCTCCAATACAACGTTTACACAGTCTTGGTAACAAATACTTAAACAATATAAATGTATTTCACAATAATTTGAACTTGGCAAACTTTTACCTAATTTGTTATACTTTCTTATTATCATTATGGTTGATTTGGAGGATTTTGGCAGATTTTATATTTTTCTTCACACTTATTTGTACTCTATTCATACCTATATTTTTTAAACTCTTATATTTTATGTAACATATTTTGTAAACTCTTATATTTTTTATGTAACCTGTATTTTGTTAACACTGATTTTTTTAATGTAATCTGTATAACAAAAAAAATAAAGATCTACATTATTATGAGTAAAAGCCCTATGGACATTTAAATAAAATAAAAATAATCACAGAATACAAAAAAAAAAAAAAAAAACATAGTTGCAAGATAAGCGTTATATATCAGACAAGTACAATTGAAACAGTCACATCGAAAGAATATCCATATATTTAGCATACATAGGTAGGTAGAATTTACTTTATATTTTTAAATTCCATTGTGAATTCTAATTAGCTATACAAGGGCCTCAGTAGAGCATCAGTATATATCATCTGTGTCCAATAGCCATTTTCTTAGATTATATTTGACTTTCGAAGTAAGTACGTAAGCTATTATTTTTGATTGACATTGGTATATTATTAGATATCTTAGGCACAATGTAGTTTAGAGTTATTTCTACGTACTTATTGGTACATATCGGAACCACTAATCCATCATTTTGAGTGAATCTTGTGTAATGTTTATGGTAGACTCTTTCCTTATACAAGGAATCCGACGATATAATTTGGTGACTTGTGAAATTATACAACAATAATCCTCTTACAGGTAAAACATTCAAGGACTTGTACATTATTTTGATGTTAATTCTGTGTGCATTTGTGTATTTATTGATTAATAATTTTATAATGGAGTTTTGTAACGCTTGTACATAGCTTATATTTGTTTAACATGAATGTCCCCAAGATGTAATTCCATATCGGATAGTGGACTCGGCCAGAGATGAGTAGATTCATTTTAACGTACTTATGGGCACGAAGTATTTTATTTTATAAATCCTACTTCTAAAACAAACATTAGTAATGTGTACATCCCATTTCATGTAGCAGTCAATGGTTACACCCAGATATACATATTTTTCGAAAAATCAATGGTTCCACAGCAACAGGGCTGTGCGAAATTTTTATGTATGCAGTCATTTGAATGTGTGTGTATGTAGCGAATGCGTTTCATTATATCTGGCGTATGGAGATCTTTTGTGCATGATTTTAGTTTATGTAGCATTTATTATGAGGCCCGCGTCATGAGACTTTTTCAGTAGGACATTGAAATCAAGCTGCATAAGGTTCATTGCAGTAATCAGGTCTTCGTGTGATATTACGAGTGCCGTATCGTCGGCATACATTAAATGTTTAACGAAGGAAAACAATCTATTCATAGTAGAAACATATATAATATAAAGGGTTGGCTCTAAAATTGACCCCTGTGCGACATCTGTTGAGATATTTATTTTTTGCAAATTTTTTTTGAATTTTACTGATATTTGTCGATTTGTTATTAATTTTTTTAATAAAACTAGCAACTTTCCTCTGATTCCCATTGCCTCCAAGTTCCTAGTAGTTTTTTTTTTATCGATTGTATCAAATACCTTCGAGTTATCAATGAACAAAACCAAAAAATGTTTATCTAAGATTTAATTCGTGATTAATGGGATTTGAAAATTCCTGAAGAAGCATTTCCCTGCTTTTTTTCTTCTGAAATCCATACTGGTTAGGTTCTAATAAGTAGAATGATTCTAAGTATTTATTAAGTTTTATGGAAATGTATTTTTCGAGTATCTTTTCTAGGGCTGTCAAAATGCTAATTGGTCTATAATTTTGTATATCTGAGTGTTTGCCACCTTTGTAAATTGATCTAATGATGCTACTTTTAAGTTCATCTGGTAATGTTATATAACTGCTTGTTCTAAAATTAAATTGACCAATGCGATATAACAGGTCCTAATATATTAATATGTATTTTTAAGTCACACATTCGAATTTCGTCAATCCCTGGTGACTTTGAATTGTTTATTTTGCTAATAATAATAACAATTTCTTGGCAGGTAGATCTTGGCTAAAGCATGGGTCGGCAACCTTTTGTTGTAAAAGTTAGTGCGGGCCGCACTCGAGTCACATGTCATTACAGTATACCTATAATATTTATGTACCGATATTTTACTTTTTAAAATAAAATGCTTTTCGTATATTTTTACGACATTTACTGTAGTTAATAAAATCAATGAGATTTTTGTGGTTTCATTTGACTTGCAAGTTTTTTTCAACTTTGCCAATGAGGACGTACAGAAGAAATAATCCATTAGCTGATCAGCTGTCCGAGTGATCAAGTGGCAGAGAGATTAACTGTCTAAGGGGATAAAATGTCGACGGCCAACTGTCGGGGGGCCAACTGTCGGGGATCTACTGCCGGGTTACTGTAATAACGTATGGAAAGCGAGAATATATTTTCTTTTCGTATAAATTATTCATACAGTCAACCCTTTTAAAAGCTCAATTTTTTTAATATTACCATAAATGTATTCAATAAAGCCTTTCCCAACCAGGTTGACCAGAATCGAGATTTATCTATTTTTTTAGGCATATATATTTAATGCGTTACTTCACCCCTACCAAAAGGCTAACAAATATCTGGACAAGGAACCAGTTCCGTCCATACCGGCTGTATGATCTAATTAAATACATCACAATATCGACAGAAATCTTGTTATTTTCATAGATATTCTGAACGGAATCGATTACTAAAATTACCGGTTTCGATCCCAAAAGACAAAAGATCATTAAATGGTATTCAAATTTGATTCAAATTAATTTCCCTCAGGGCCTTTGTCGTCTTTGGGGATGCTATGTAAAAGTGTTTCTTAGGAGAGGAAGGGGTGAACACGGAACATGGGGACCCATGTTGAAGAGGAGAGGATATATAGGGGCTGCCAAATGTCTACTGTGTATCTAACGTGCTGAAGAGATCAATGACGCTAGTTTCTCGGAGCAGCTTTCATTAAAAGTTCCTCTAGAACGAGACAGTATTCCCACCTGACGTCTGTACTGTAAAGATTGCAATCCGTTTGTTAACATATGGGAACCAATCAAACGACCCCCAGTCTCTGTACAGAGTCGAACAAATAAAATATTACATTATATTGTTTTTTTTTAACCTTTCCTTATCTGTGGTGTGTATTTACTACACATTTCTTCTAATAACTTTCATAACTCTATAAATATAATAAATTCTGGGTTCAGATTTTAGGTATTCCTCCGTTATACATTTATGCACTGAATTAAAAAATAATATTTAACATAGTTTTCAAATTCAATTAAAATTTTGTTAAAAATCGGAAACAAATACACCAATACAATAAACCGTGTGATACTGCTACGCGAAGAGTTTGCGAGGAAATGACACGCTATTGATGTCCCGCTTTAGTTCGCTATGCGGGAACAAGAGAAATATACACGTCCGCAGTTGTATTTTGATTTAGACCATCGATACCTACGTCCGCACAGCAGTGTGTGTGCCAGCCGCCAGCAGCCAGCCAGTCGGACGCGGACCGTCGTTAGATGTGGACTCCTAGCACGTTTTATTAGCATCTACCGATGGTTTTTTTCATATTTTCAGCAATTAAATTACAATTATTATCACTTTTGATATAAAATATAGTAAACATAAGCTATGAATATTCAAATTTTTCCGATGTTAAATCGCTTATTTTGAGATGTGTATTGACTACACAGCACCGGAACGCGTGGATTTTTTTAACATAGTAAGGGAAAGGTTTATCAGTACCGCACAAGAGTTTTATCTGTCTCCAACTGTCTGGAGCCAGTGAGACTATGGCAACCCCAACTGGGATATGTAGTGAGGATGATGGTGATGGAGCGGGAGAAAGAAAGATGGAGAAAAAGCTGGCCATTCAGACACAGTCACCAAACATGGCAAACGCCATTTCAAGTAACGTTTCTATTCTGAATGGTGGTCTACTAATAGGGCGATACTGAAAGTATCTACCAATCTAAAGGAAAGAATTTTATATGATGCACGTGCTGCCCGTAAAATATTTGGGATATTTCAACATCTGCCATTTGAGTTTATCTTGACCGTATAAATTTGGCGGGGCAGCACTTTATTTTATTTATTAGACAATTTCGTATCTGCTTTTCTACCCTTTCTCGGACTTATCCCGTATGTGATCAAGATATAAGAAGACATAAAAATATCCTGTTACCAGATACTGTGACGTAACCTAAAAGTTTTCAAGGCCAATGTCCATATTTTTTTAATGTTTACGGATGGCGAAAGTAACAATAAGTTGCGGTGATCCTAACAATAAATAGTACCGTAAAGTGGAGCGAGTTTTTAATTTTCAACTCTGAAACAAAATACTTTTGCCGGAAAACTTTATGTAATATTTATTGAATACCAAAAATTACATTATCGAAAAATATAGGTACATAAAAAAATGTTCATGCGTTTGGGGAGTAAAAAAAATAACAATCTCGTGCTCAAAGTCACCTTTCGGAGTGTGGCGACTTTGAAATACTATTTTATAATTATTACAACACTACACCAATTCCAAAACCTGAAAAAAAGCCATGTTTTTTTACTGTAATTCATCTTCTTTAAAAGGTCTTCTGAACATTTTTTGTTCGACTAAGAATTGTACTTTACATCCTAGGGATTAGAATCAACCGCACTAACAACTTCGACAAATGCCGACCGGGTAGGACCAACATTTATTTCGGATATCAACTGTTGTAGTGGCATCCGATTTCAGAGAAATACGTACACGTCCGCATCTGTGCATTTGATTGACACCAAAAGTTGATAGAATGCATTGTCATCGACAAAGAGTCTGCCTGATGGTGGACACTGCATGCGTCCAAAAAGTTGGCTAAAGAAGGCTATAGTGCAACACGGCACAGTACCCCAAAATTAATTAATATAATTTAAATACATACTTAAAAAATAAGAGATGTCGATTATGGATACACATCAATATTCTTTAAGATATATATAAACGACACGAAAATATTTTATTTGTTGAGGAAGTTAATTCAATATTCTTAAATTTTCTGTGTCTGATAATATATAAAAACAGCTTCACAATTCAACCATTGATCCATATGTTTGAATATAACTCACTGACAATCAGCACGGATTTCGCACCTCTCTATCACCTTCAACAGACTTGAAGCTTATGAATCACACATGAATCTTGCTTGCTTTATTAATAAGTCGTTTGAAAATGTTGTACGTGTCGATTTTATTCGTACAGACTACGAGTTAGCATTTTACAAAGTCGACTATGATATTTTATTAAAAAAATGGTGCCATCGGATTCTCTCAGAAATTTCTCGCTTCCGCAGCTAGCTACTTAAAAATCGTCAATAAGTATGTCGGTTACGGACGCCATCTTTATCACGAATATAAAATCAACTCAGGTATTCCCTAGGGATTGAATCTAGTACCCCTCCTCGTTCTTTTATTCGTCAACGATATTAGCAAGACCATTAAACACTCAAAATATCTCCTCTTCGCTGATGATATCAATCTTTTCTGATCATATTCTTCTGCAATATGATCTTGCTTCTTTTATCAACTGTCAGTTCAAATGGTCGGTAGTGTTAAGAAAACGAAACACTGCATATTAAATTTAAATCTAGAAATTAATTACAGATGATTTAAAATGTGCTCTATGAAACCAAAAGTTCCGATGCAATATGAGACAAAATTTATTTGTGAATTTTTTATAAATTATTTTTACATGAAACGATAAAAAGTGAGCAAACAGTAATGTCTATAATAGATTTGACTAAGATTTTTTTTCTGTAAATTTAGGTAAGTGTTTCGACAAAAAGATGTTTGTATTCAAAATTTTAATATTTCAAAAGTGATGTGTTTATTTTTGACAAAAAATTTGTAAGCTTATTTCATCACCTTAAAAAATATATTCGTTTAAAAATATTCCATTCATTTGGAATTTTTTGGCTGGCGGAAATATACTCGAACTCTCCAAACTCCTGAAAGCGTTTTCTGACGCCTGAGGGGTTAAGTGATATGTAGAGAAACATATTTCTAACCCCTGATAATAATAGGCAATTTGAATTACTCTACGTAATATTGAAAAGTTCTCGTATTTATAAACCATGAACTTCATTTTATCAATTATTTGATATAAACGTTAAACCTTTGTCAAAAAAAGGTTTTGAGTTACCGTAGCTTAAAAAAACAAATAAAATGAAACCAACCTTTACGGAAATTTTGGTTGTTAAAAAACGTTTTTCCTTCTTAAATACATATTGTCGGCGCATTAAAATTCATTCCTTTGTCGGATTTGTGCTTCTAAAATTACATGGTACTTCTTAATCACAACAAAACAACATTATTAATATTTTCTTGAGGTTACATTAGAATTTTGAAATTCCTTTTCAAGCTCCTTAGAAATACACCGCGTGGGAAATTGGTACGAAGAACATTATTTAATTTTCATACATTTTTTATAACGTCGAAATGAAATACAAATACTCCCAACTCTAATCTTACAAAAGAATATCTTATAAAAGGTGTTTTTTAGAAATTTAAAATTTATTGGCTTTATTAGATACATAATTTTATGTCATTAGTGTTGAAATATGATTTGGAGTATATGGGCACCGCGGCCAGCTCGATTAAAGCGCAATCTGGAAGTTTCTTTTCGAGCAGTTAGGGCCAAATATTGGCAATAACGCAGCTAATGTTAGCTTCCAAGTCATCCATCTTCTCTGATTTATTGACGTTGACTAACGATTTTAAGTATCCCAACAGAAAATTATCTAAAAAAAATCCTTGATTCGCATGATCCTTGAGGCCAATTCGCAGGTCCATAACACGAAATTATGTAATCATCATTCAGGTAGAATGGTAAACCTAACTGAGCACAAATCATGTGGCTGTCACTGGAAAATGTGTTACCAATTCGAAAAACAAACTCCTACAAAAACACCCGTTATTAGTTCACATTTTAAATATCTTTATCGTGCAATCAATTGCTATTTTTCCAAAAGTTTTAATAAAAGTAGTTTCATACTGCTGAATAAACCGATTTGATAGAAAAACGATGTGGCCAGTTAACATGAGGCCTTTCGACTACAGGTCAGAGTCAGTTGCTTCGTGCACAACTATTTTTTATTATTATTATTTTTTTTTATTTTTTTTTTTAATACTAAATAATAAATTATTTTTTTATAATAAATACTTGCAGAAATTAATAATCATTATAACATAATTAAATTTGATTTATTTTAAATTTATTTTAAAAAATTAAATGGAGTTCTACGAATTAAACACCAAAACAATAAAAAAATCAACTAAATTTTATTTGATTCATTTTGTTAGATCACAATTTATTAATTTATTGTAATAATATACGGTAAATTTTCGGCACGTTCCAGAGTGGTAAATACTTTCAGAGTTGCACTGGTCACCAGATCCGAATAGGCAGGTACTTCTCCACCTTTTTTATTTTCCATCTCTATCCCCTCCCCGAAACCTTTGGTCTCACTACAGACCCCAGTTGGAGATGCCATAGTCTCACTTACTCCAAAATATTGGGAATAGTTAGGAGGCTGGGACTCTTGTGCGGTATTCACATAAAAAATAAATCACTCTTGAATACAATTTCAATGGAAGAAAAATAACATTATCAAATTTTTATCAGTTTATCTCTACAGTTAAAGATACAATTCTATACCGTAAATAGTATTCATATGGGAAATTTTAAACAACTATAAAAATACATTTTTTGAATGGATCTTGTAAATGAATAATTACACTTTCTCTACAATTGAATAACTTGTTCTTTATTTAGACTAAAAACTCTTATAATCAGGAAAGAGTGTGTAGGACGACCTGGAGGCCAACGTCTTCTCAATTACATAATATTGCTAGAAACCCACTAAGCCTGCATCGGTTCTGAATATGGAGGGGCAGATCTATATACCTACTATCATAACCTTTAAGATCTCTCTACACTAGAGCCATCTATGTTTTGTAACTCGAACAACACATTAAACAATGTATTTTATTTTTATTTTTTTTATTTATTTATTATTATTAACGAGGTTTCTGACTCACATAATGTTGTCATTTTTGCCTCATCTGTTTTTAAAATTACAATATTAAAATATTGTAATTATAATTTATAAGTTCTTTAAAAGGTGCCTTTTGTCCAAGATTACACATTCAAATATTTTCAATTTACATGATCGAATAAATTTCATGATTCTTGATATGGCATAGAACTGAGGCTATTAAATTCTGAATTTCCGATGGGTCCGAAGTCATCAATATTGTCACTCAATAATCAACTGTTGTTCATACTTAATGCACTTTGTTAATGTATGTTGGAAATCTTCACATATTGAGCACATTGGAGAATCAGAGAGGCCTATCAAACACAATACTCTTCCCATTAGTGCATGTCCGGATCTTAATCTAAAAATTATTCTCATTTCTGATCTTTTCAGATTAACCTCAGTGAACCAGGGTTCTTTTAACGGTTCCTTTTGGAGTTTTCTATACCATATGACCTTATTGATAGATAAAGTCTCAAAATGTTGATTCCACATCATAAACAATGTAAAACCCACACAATCAAATATTTAAAAAAGAATGAATATCTTTTGCGTTTTCCTTTGCGATTTTCTCAATGTATTGCCTAGATAGATAATATGTATATGTATGTGTTGCTCTTTACCCAGCGTGGTCACTATTTTTGTAACCCGTATTGCGGGGAGACGAGGAGAGAAGAAAGGTGAAGGTTATTAGGCGATGATATTGCTTAATTGTGCGTGACATAGGTAGGTAGGATAGCCATTCATTGATCCTTCTATTAAAAAACATGACGACGCAACAATCTGAAAAGGGCTTTTTTCGGAAAAATCATTATACACTTTTCCAAATTGTTGTAAAAGTGCCTTTTTACTGAATAAAAAATGTCATTACCACCATTTAGGTACAAAGTAAACGTAGAATATCTTTCTTCTAAATTTATGCGAAGAAAATTGTCTGGGGGGGTACTTTTAATACAAATCTACAGCTTTTTTCGAGATTGATGAAAGTTTGCACTTTTTACAAAACAAGAAGCAAGATAATTTTAAATGATATTTTGAAAAACCACGCCATCGTATATTCCCACCCCTTAAATTTATTTATTATACTATGTATTTCTTTATATAAAAAAATAAATTATTACGTGTTACAAAGTGATAAACAAAAAAAATATATAAAAGTTTGTCTTGAGGGAAGAGTACATGCAAAAATAATTAAGTCAAATGAATAATAAAGCATTGAAAATAATAAAAAATATATAATATATTTATATATCAATAAAATAAATAAGAAAACGCAATTTAAAAAAAAAATTAAGTTGTCGTAATCAAGTTAAGTCATTAAAGTTTTGATGATTTTAACAATCTTAGTTAACACATTGGATAAAAATATTATGGATAGTTATATTTTAGTTGACAAAGCGGATAATAATAAGATGGATAGTTATATTTTAGTTGACACAATGCATAATAATATTATGGATAGTTATATTTTAGTTGACAAAGTGGATAATAATAATATGGATAGTTATATTTTAGTTGACACAATGGATAATAATATTATGGATAGTTGTATTTTAGTTGACTCAGTTGATAATAATATATTATTTAAATACAATAAATTCTATATTATAAATATATAAAAAGCAAACACATTGTTACTTGACATTTTAAATAAATGAAATGAAAATACTTGGTTTTAGGTCATTTTATTGATAAATTTTACTGTCTACTGGTTTCGGTACCTCTGTACCATCATCAGGACATGAAATTAATAACAATAAAGTTTATCAATAAAATGACCTAAAACCAAGTATTTTCATTTAATTTATTTAAATAATTTTGTGGATAGTTATATTATTACGTTAGAAAATTATAAAATACGTATTATGGCAATAAAAATAACAGATAATAATGTTGTATTTAAGGAAAATTTTATTGTGTCATGTTTGATTTGGTGTTTTGAAAAAATCTGTATCTTTGTTTCCAATGTTTGATGGTATAGTTAATGTATTTTGGGTTGGTTGACCAGTCATTTTACTGACTTGTCTAGTTGAAGGAGAATTACAATTAAATAATCTTGTAAGTATATCAAACTATAAACCAATACAACAACATGCCTACACTAGGACAATGACCTCGATTGGGGTGCTAGTAAAACAAAATGAATGCAATGTTTGACAACTTAACACAGATTGGTTAAAAGCAGAAACGGACCGAGAGTTGACATTCTACGGGACAGTTCAAATGTCAAAAAATTTGCCGCTGATAGAAAATTGGTCATCAAATTTGACGAGAGATTGAAACCACCTAATCTTACTGACAGTAATTCAAATACAGTGTAATTTTGTTTATTAAGTGAGTACCTACGTAACGTTTATTAAAATGTAAAATTTATTTTTATGGTTATTCCCTGTACATCATCTTTAGTCCTTATCAAACCATTTTAAAGCCTCTCCGTTAAAATATTATAGCTTCACTTTTTACGATCTATTTTATTTCTAAAATTATGCAAAGTATATGTAAATTCTCGACGATTTTGTACACGAAAACTTCGGCAGCGAAAGAAAACTCAATTATAAGAGTAAGTCTGAAAAGTACCTACCCGGACGATTTAACAATTTAATACCAGTGCGATGCCAAAAACCTAAGTACCATTTCTTTTGATTTTTCCATTTTCACGGCTTGCAACATTGATTTCTAACACGGATCGGCTTCTAAGGGTTGTCTCGAACAAATTAAAAAAAACGAACAGCAACAAGCTAAAATAAAAATATCACTTCATCTGTGTGATACTGCACCATTAACGAGTCCGTTTTATTTTAGGTGTCTTAATTTTACTAGCAATTTTCCCAGTTCTGTCGCGGTGGGAACGGGTTTAGGGGCAGTAAGCATTGCACTCATCGTTTTGCTTCAGTGTTTCGCCGGTCGTCCTGCGAATATGACGTGTGTAAAAGTATCTATTTTCGCTGAAGCTTTGAAGTTTGAAACTTGAAGTCGTAAAATACTTTTAGAAAAGTGATTCCCCGCAGCCGTTTTCCGATTCTAGGTGTACCCTTTCTTTCTGTTTCAGTTTGTTAAGATTTGATCGTTTAATTATTGTTGTTTATGTTTGTTTGTGATTCCGTGGAAAACTTTTGGGATTGGACTTTTGGCAGACCATTTTGCGTGAGTAAACAAAAAATTTCTTAAAAAGTAAGCCCTTGATCTGTTATCCGTTTTCATTTTGAAGTTAATACGACATTGCATAAACAAGACGTAGTACTTTAGTCATGTTTTTAAACTGTCTATGTGCTAATTTATTCCCGAAGAAAATTGCCTGTTTACTTCCATATTGTGGCATTTAATTAATATATGTAAATAAATATTTATAAATGAGTGAAATTTATTTAGTGTTTACAAAACAGTCCTGTCTCGAGAAATCGTTACCTGACATATTTTGACTGTAGTAATCTTTTTAACAAACATAAAAAATTGCCATCCTACTGATGGAAAAAAAACATTTAATTTACACATTTTTTGGGCCCCTGTCAAATCTGTTTTTCACGCCTCGTTCTGAAGTTATATTTTAATTTAATTTATTATTTTTATTTGAAAAATGTTGAAATTTACATTGAATTAATAAACATAGAAGTGTGGCAAAAACATTACTTTGTTTGTTTTTTTATGCACAAAGTGTTTGTTTTGCTATGTACTTAATGTACGGCATGCATCATTATTTGTACTGTGTTTTATTTTCAAATAATTTTATGTAAGAAAAAAAAGTGATTTTATTATTTACCTATACGTGTGCGCAGATGACAGGAAAAATCATTTGAAAAATAAGAAATCAATTTAAAAAAAAAAAATTAGGAAAATATAATTTACTTCCATAGCTACAGAGTATTTATAAAACAATGCACCCTTCAAAAACGATCATATATTACATCTTTTGGCATTTTGAGGCAGCACGCATTGAGCATAAATATAAAAATATGCAACAGCCAAGATGGGCTAAAACATAAAATAAAATAAAATTGTTTTAATCACAGTAAATATACTTGTATACTTAATAAACAGAATAAAAAAGTTTTAAAAACAATTAAACAGTAAAAACATTCTAAGCTTATTCAAGTTAAATAAAATTTACAATCAAGCCACAAGAAAACAAAATGAAAACTGACAACTTTTTTCAAAATGTAAAATCCTTATTTTCTTTCGGTGCTGTTAAAAATCTGCTACTTCTGAATACTGGTTACCTAAGCTGTGTATTTTTTTATAAGGGAGTTTATAAATGAATTGGTTTGTCACAATTGTCATTGGTGTGGTGAAAGATCTTTAAGTTCGTGTGACTCTATAAGGAACATTAAACGAAATCAATTGCAATAATGAAGGGCTGTCAAAAAGGGAATAATTGATTTTTTTAAAGTGTTAATCAGTATCAGATACCAATCTTCTATATAATTTTAGTAATTTCAGTTTTTTTATTATACAGTTTTAGTTTATAATTTATGCCTTACACCATACCTATTGCTTGGTGGTAATTCAATACGTTGTGAATTTCACGTGACAAGATTTATTTTGGCTTCTTCTTGTATGCTGACAGAGCAATAACAAAATTTTCGGGATTTTGTATGGAACACAAATTAAATTGTTATAAAAGAAAAAACACTCACTAACATTTTATTGATCTTGAATCCTGAGGGTCGTTACCCGAATTCCTCTCAATTTCATAGTTCGATTTCTGCTCCAAAGCATCAAATATGTTGTTATTGTTGATCTTAAACCTGCCCAGTAGAAAAAATTCCGTAATAAGCCTTCCATAGAATAAACAGATAAACAAACGCCTTAAAAGTTACCCCAGAACTTTGTCGATTCAATGGCGCACTTAGAACTAAATACCCAATTATATTAGAAGATATTAAAAAAAAATCTGACATTTAAAAAAAAAAAATTCTATGCGCCCAAAGTGTGTTTTAGTTTTGGAAATAAGTGTGTTTGGTCGAATAGTAGTCCCAAAGACAGGTCGAACGTGACGTTCGTCGTATCTTTAGGCCTTTCTGTTTTGATACAAGATTTGACGTGTGAGAGGGAAGATTTTTCGCAAATGACCTACGTACGACCTCCCTCTGGGACTACTTTAGGCGACTCAATGACGGTTTTTTTTTTAAATATTAATTTAATCCAATCAAGCTCAATTTAAAGTTATTGAGATAAGTTCATACCGACGCCTGCCTTTGCACAACGCCTATAAATTTTGGAATGAAGTACAGAATTCGGACGATGGCGCACAGTGGCCAATTTTAATGATTTGGCGCGACATCGCTCTCGGCGTTCGACTATTTGGCACCATTGATGTTTTTTTTAAGTATTAATAAGAAATACCACTTATTTTTTGTTAATTCTTATTAGTTGAAATGTTGATAATAATTTTAATGCTTTTATAAAAAGTAGCGTGTAACTTGGGCGCTAAGTTTGTATTTTATGAAAATTAAGTACAATAATTTCTTAAAAATGCAATTACTGGAGTGGCTGGCTTAAGTTGGTGGTGATTTTTTGTCCGTGAACAAACAAGACACAGCAATAATATCCTATTAAAATTAGCGTGAAGACTAGTGAAGATTTTTATTCCTACTCCATTAAAGGGAAAAATAATGGAAAGCGCTAAACTTTGAACCAAGGCAACAGTTATAATTTATGAAAAAAAGTTTTTTTTCAGTTACTTAAATAAAGCACGTATTTTAAAGAATATCTCAAGTGATTTTTAAAAGTACTTTTTTGTATAATAAGTTCACAAACAACCCGATTTCGAACGCCTTTAAACTCGCCTAGATACAGCAGCATAGTTGCGCGCCCGAATATCAGTGTACCCCTGTTCTGCGACTAATTACATAATAATTGAGTTTCAGATGTTAACTTAAATTGACAGTGAATAATTTCGAATAAATTTAATTTTATTCTAACGGTACGAAGAACTAAATATTACATACAGTTGATCTTTCTTTGACATATCGGAGTCAAATATAGGATTCTGAAAAAAAAATTGACGAAAATTAAGTACAATCATTTCTAAAAAATGCAATTACTGGAGTGGCTGGCAAAAAACTGGTGGTGATTTTTTTTGTCCGTGTACAAAAAAGATACAGCAATAATATCCTATTAAAATTAGCGTGAAGACTCGTAAAGATTTTTATTCCTACTCCATTAAAGGCAAAACTTTTGTAAAAAAAATTGGAAAAAAGGTAAACTTAGAACCAAGGCAACAGTTATAATTTATGAAAAAAATATATTTTTCAGTTATTTAAATAAAGCACGTATCTTAAAGAATATCTCAAGAATTTTTTTCAAATACTTTTTTGTAAAACAAGTACACAAACAACCTGATTTCGCACACCTTCTAACTCGCCTAGATACAGCAGCATAGTTGCGCGCCCGAATATCAGTGTATCCCTGTTCTGCGACTAATTACATAACACATAATAATTGAGTTTCAAATGTTAATTTAAATTGACAGTAAATAATTGGGAATAACTTTAATTTTATTCTAACGGTACGAAGAACTAAATATTACATACAGTTGATCTTTCTTTGACATATCGGAGTCAAATATAGAATTCTGAAAAAAATTGACGAAAATTAAGTACAATCATTTCTTAAAAATGCAATTACTGGAGTGGCTGGCTAAAGTTGGTGGTGATTTTTTTTGTCCGTGTACAAAAAAGACACAGCAATAATATCCTATTTAAATTAGCGTGAAGACTTGTGAAGATTTTTATTCCTACTCCATTAAAGGCAAAACTTTTGTAAAAAAAATTGGAAAAAAGGTAAACTTTGAACCAAGGCAACAGTTATAATTTATGAAAAAAAAATATTTTTCACATCTTCGGATCTACCGGATCTGCCCTGATGATGGACACTGCAACGCTGTCCGAAACGTCGGCTAAAGAAGGAGTTAGCGCAACACGGCATAACACCCCAAAAACAAAAAACAAAAATATTTTTCAGTTATTTAAATAAAGCACGTATCTTAAAGAATATCTCAAGAATTTTTTTTAAATACTTTTTTGTAAAACAAGTACACAAACAACCTGATTTCGCACACCTTCTAACTCGCCTAGATACAGCAGCATAGTTTCGCGCCCGAATATCAGTGTATCCCTGTTCTGCGACTAATTACATAATAATTGAGTTTCAAATGTTAATTTAAATTGACAGTGAATAATTGGGAATAACTTTAATTTTATTCTAACGGTACGAAGAACTAAATATTACATACAGTTGATCTTTCTTTGACATATCGGAGTCAAATATAGGATTCTGAAAAAAATTGACGAAAATTAAGTACAATCATTTCTTAAAAATGCAATTACTGGAGTGGCTGGCTAAAGTTGGTGGTGATTTTTTTTGTCCGTGTACAAAAAAGACACAGCAATAATATCCTATTAAAATTAGCGTGAAGACTTGTGAAGATTTTTATTCCTACTCCATTAAAGGCAAAACTTTGGTAAAAAAAATTGGAAAAAAAGGTAAACTTTGAACCAAGGCAACAGTTATAATTTATGAAAAAAAAAATTTTTTCAGTTATTTAAATAAAGCACGTATCTTAAAGAATATGTCAAGTAATTTTTAAAAATACTTTTTTTGTGAAACAAGTACACAAACAACCTGATTCCGCACGCCTTCAAACTCGCCTAGATACAGCAGCATAGTTGCGCGCCCGAACATCTCAGTTCTGTGCGTAATTACCGAGTAAGTAAGCTTCGGATGTTATTTTCAATGTTTTTTTTAATGTCAGTGATTAACTGAGAACACATTGGTAAAAAAAAAAATCATTTCGGGAACATGCCGATCTGGGGTCAATGTCGCGCCAGCGCTCAAATTTAAGCCACTGTGTGGCGGTGTGAATGAATCTGAATAAGCAGGAGAGAGTTGTGTGGTGTTCCATTCTCTCTGCTACTCTCATTCAACCATTCCTGACAGTTATGCCTTCTAAGGGAGCCATAGCCCTTACAATATATATTTTTGTAATTGTATTTCAGGCCAAATTTCCCTTATTTTTTTTACAATTTTTTTTTTCCAAATTATCAGATCAAATAGAATATATACATATTTTTTTTACCTTAAAGTTTAGCAAATATCTAACATGAGTGTTAGATATTTGATTTAATTCTGTTTAAAACTGCAAAATACAGGTCACAAAAATATGAATTTTCGTGAATTTAGAAGGAAATTTTGTAATTATTTGTTGACACTATTCTATGCATATTGATGAAAAATAAAAAAATAAAATTTCACGGGTTTTTAAATTGAATTATATTTGACTGACGTACTTTATTTGTGGCATATTAATAAGTATTTCCTAAAAATCGCCTTTATACTACTATAATTTTTTTATTCTTATTTCATTATATTAACAAAGCAGGTTAGGTTGCACAAGATATATTTTTTAATTATTAGAATTAACAAATATGATGTAAGATTTTCGGCCAAAAGTATTTTTGTTATTTGTTTTTGGGGTGTTATGCCATGTTGCGCTAACTCCTTCTTTAGCCAAGGTTTCGGACACCGTTACAGTGTCCATCATCAGGGCAGATAGACACTGTAAAATTGTCCGTAAACGTTGGTTAAAGAAGGAGTTAGCGCACCATGGCATAACACCCCAAAAACAAATAAAAAATTTAGAATTATTTACAAAAATTGCCGTAGTTGCCTCTAAAACCTTTAAAATCGTATTATTTAATATCATTTATCTTAAAATTTAAAACATAAATAAATAAAATAGCGCATGTCTTTACTTAAAAATTCCTATACCTTTCGATTTGAAAAAAACTATTCAGTTTAGTTGGGTAGTTTGGCCTCATATCAAAAATAAAGACTTGTGTTAAATTGTTCTTCCTAAACGGTAAATCTCTAATTATCTCGTCACATTTGGTCATTGAAATAATTGTAAGTCATTGGACACTACCGATTTGGTCTCTATATATACGTCATAGAGCAAATAATGGTATTTACATGTTCGCTCACTGAACACGTTATTCTAAAAGAAAATGTCACAAGTAACGAGGCGTAAAGAATAAGCTTGTCACTCATATTAATTTAATAGCTGGAATCTTGAACTCGGGATATTACCATAGATAGAGAATGCTACGAGAGCCTTATTTTATAAACCAACCTAAACAAAATTGTAGAATAGAAACATATAAAACTGCTTACTGCAGTTTAAAGTCAATGAATCCACCTAGATTTTACCGTCTATCCCATATTTTTAGGTTCTTTAAATTTGTCACAATATAATAAGCGATCGCTCAAAACGTTTTTGCGAACTTAATTAGCCATAAAATGCCAAAAATCGTTCGAGTGGTTATAAACTTTTCAACAAGCAAGATGTGTATATTTCCATCTAGAACTCGAATCCATTGGTATATTATGGTAAGCGATTGCTCAAAACGTTTTTGCTAATTAGGCATAATATGCCAAAAATCGCTCCAGTGGTTAATAAACTGAGCGTTTGTGGCGGGCGCGGGCGGTGTGAAGTTATTTTTCATGAAAATCTACAGTTTTATTTCAAGATTGACGTAATTTTGCACACCACTTGAACTTCAAAACAAAAGGAAGGTCACTATCTGCATGAGATTTAAAACATCACCCCATCCCCTTTTCCTATCCCTGAAAGAAAAATTTTGACTTTTTACTTATTGAACATGAGAGAAAAATTATTGTTTTAAAACATTTGATTTAAAAAAAACCCAGGGAAAAGCCCGGGCAACGTTGGGGACTTCAGGTCGTACATAATATTCTTAGTGTTTACGGACATACCGCGATTTACAAGTACAGCCTGACATTTAATATCAGACCCAATTTCATAGCGCTGCTATCGTTAAAAAGATTTTTTTTTAAATTTTGGTTTTGGGGTTTTAGTTTTGTTTTGATCAATATATGATCTATACAACTTTTTGTGTTTTGTGTGACTCGTGTTGGAAAATTTATCGTTGGCTCCAGTCCATGCTGTGTTAGTAGTGTTAGGTATTCTATGTTTTGTGGGTGTTCGTTTTGTAAGATGTTTATGTTTAGGTCTCCAATGATGATATTTTTTTTATTTTTGTTTAGATCTTTTAAGTATTGTTAAGTGCAGTTAGGAAATTTGTAATGTTGTTTTTGGATGGAGATCTGTACATTGCAAGAATAAAAGTTTCTTTTTCAAATATTATTTGTGTATTTAGTAGTCTATGGTGTGTATTTTTTGGACGATTGTGTTTATTTTATCATTGATGTATATAACTATACCATCATTTTGATTTTTGTGTTTTTTTGTGTGGTGTGTGTTATAGTTTTCAATTGTTTTTGGTGTATATTTGTCATTCAACCAGCATTCTGTCAGCACAATAATATCAAAATTATTATCAAGCTGTTGTAGAAATTTCGTAAATTCATCAAAATTTTTATTTATCGACCTAATGTTTTGGAGTAATATTTTGATTCTATTTTTTTCTATTGTGATGCTTGTCAATAGATTAAAATCGTGTGTACTTGTTTGTTAGTAGTTTTGGTTGATTAAAATGGCAACTCCAAGATGACTCATGGGAAAAGGAGCATAAGTTTAAAAAGCATGATGTGTTCATGTGCATATTTTTGACAATATAAGTACACGCAGAAAGTAAAGTAAGTTAATTTAATTGAGAATCTTTTCCAATTATTATTAATCCTTGTCAAAAGGGGGATTGCAGGCCGTCTCCTGATAAACTTTTAGTAAATTCCTATTATATCGTAATACGTGTTTATGCACCTGCATTTGAGATAATAATATATAATTACGAAATGCGAAAATTATAGAATTTTTTTGAACACGTGTTCCGGCATATTAATAATACATTCACATTATACTAAAAAAATTTCCGGAAAAGTATCAATTCATTCGTTAAGGGCCTGCAATCCCATTTTGACCGGATAACTAATAATTTGAAGAGATTTTAAATAAATTAGCAATCCTCATTTTTCTCTAGGTACATTTAATAATTAAATTTCCTTGAAAGCAGGTCGATAAGTGCACGAAAGATTTTTAACTAAACATTCCTACTACAGCTTTAACGCTACAAAAAAGATAATAGAATACAACATGTACCTATGGTAAAAATTGTATTCTATTATCTTTGGCATACTATAATACAATGTATTCTATTATCTTTCGTAAACATTGTATTCTATTATGTATATTGTATTCTATTCTCTTTGGCATGATAAAAAACAATATATTCTATTATCTTTAGCATTATATAATACGATGTGTTCTATTATATTTGGTAAACATTGTATTCTATTATCTTTGGCATAATATAATACAATGTATTCTATTATGTACATTGTATTCTATTAACTTTGGCATGACAGACTACTATGTATTATATATTAACTTTAGCACTACCGACGCACTACCCAACAGATCCTAAATTAATTTAGCTGTTCCGCCCAACTTATTATGCGATATGTGATAATTGGTTGGCAAAATGCGTAGTAGGCAATTGTAATGGTTTTTTTGTAAACAGTATTGCGCATATCTTTCCAAAATATTACGTACGCAAATTATGTATTGACGACGTTTAACAATATACTTTACACCATATTATAACATGACATTGAAATTATCCAATATTCATGAATTTATAGCACTTGCTGATTTCTTATGGCTGATGTTTACTCTGCATAACTCTACATATAATTTATTATTAATAATACTGCGTGAACAAACATAATAGAACAGGAAATATACTTTCACAAACATGCTTTTTATAAATATCCAACGTTGACACATTTAGAAGAATTTTTTTTCACCAAAAACACGAACATTTATTTATTTATTGGTAAAGGTAAGAGACAAACAGCTTATACATAAAATATAAATATAAATATATAGATACATGTTAAAAACAGTCAAGCCAAAAAAGTCTCCTATATGAAAATTGATTGGAGATGAAGTTTTATTGCATAAAAAAAAAATATATAAATATTTTAGGTGAGGAGGGGAGAAATAGGAATTTAGGATGAGGATAGGAGATGCTCTGGATACATTCCATACTATTGTATTAATTTTCGATCGTACGAGTTACTTCTAATCGATATTTGTGAAGTGTATTGCTAAAAATGTCTATGTTTTGAAATTTAGTATTATATTGGGCACATATACGTGGAATTGGTGAATTTTTTCTAAAGTTAGTTCTATATGTAGGTAAATGAAACAAATGGGATTGCCGTGTTGATCTTGTTGGAATATGAATATTTAATAAATTCATTAGCTCTGGTGAGTCGAGGCCATTGTTAAGAATTTTAAATAATAAGATTTGGTCAAAAATCAAACGTCGTGTATGAAGTGAGTTGAAGTTGTGGTAATTAATATATTAATTAATTTTAATTAACATATCCATGTAGTATTAATAAATCTAGTTCGAACTATGTAACAACACACTTGCAAAAAATTTTGAAAAACATATTAAAAACTTTAATTATTTATCCAAAGAATTAACAATATGAACGCCACATTTCTATAAAAATTCAGAGTTTTAGATTCATTGACGTCCAGTTTGTCTATGGATAAAAATTCTCCGGACGTCTTTACTAGGGAAGAGATTTGGCACTGTTTCTCAAACTTATTTGTGCCATGTCCCACTTTAACGCTTCAAAAATCTCCATGTCTTCCCCCTTAAAAAATCATTCAGTACCAACGGGATATGCACCGCAGGCGATAAATTATCTTATTGTACTTTTACAAGGGTAAGCTCACCAGGCGTTTTTTATCGCACCCCGTTTCTGTTTTGGAAAAATGAGAAATTGAGAAAAATGAGTACTATGATTTAAGTTTTTCACGGTCAAAAGTATTTTTGTTATTTGTTTTTGGGGTGTTATGCCGTGTTGCGCTAACTCCATCATCAGGGCAGATGTGTTAAAAATAAAAAAATATAAAAAATTAAAATATTAAAATTTAAATTTTAATAACACATCTGCCCTGAAGTGCATCTACACTGCAATGCTGTCCGAAACGTTGGCTAAAGAAGGAGTTAGCGCAACACGGCATAACACCCCAAAAACAAATAACAAAAAAAAGGAGTACTGGCAATTTATTAAGAATCTCAAATTATTCGTAATATGATGAATGAATTGATATTTTTCCTGATAAAATTTTAGTAAAATACGAAAGTTGTATCACGATGTCGGAACACGTGTTCATAAAAATCCTAATATTTTCGCAATTCCTCTTTATATATTATCAACCCAAATGCAGGTGTATGAACATGTGTTCCAATATATTATGAAAGTACTAAAAGTTTATCAGGAAATGGCCTGCAATCCAGTTTTAACTCGATTTACAATATTTTGAAACGATTATATTATTCGTTTATCCCCAACTTACATCCTAGATTACACGATTTTTTATATAATTTTTTTTAAAATTGTTTCCAATTCAATGGGTATAGAAAAATCACCGATCATCCAAAATCATATCGAAATCGCCCCCAAAGAGCTTTTAACTCTTGATCGCCCCACGAGCGACAAATTGCCCACTGCTGGGCGATATTGCCCCCGTTCGGATTCACATGTGGGTGGCCTCTGCTGGGTATATGGTATAGGTTATATGTTGGATATGTTTGAATTTCACCCGTCATCTACTAAGAGCTCCATTAACGTCTGAAAATTATGATATGAATAATCTCATAGTCAGTGTGAATAAACGGGTATCCCATCCCTAATGTACCTACCCCAAACGTTAAAGGTACAGAATAGCACATAGCCGGTAAAGTGGTATTCTATGAGAAGTGAATAACACGGCGTTCAAAAAGGTTCACGTTAACAGCGTCAAAAACCTTTTAACCGGAAATCTTTTCGTCCCAACTTTCGATTGTTAGGTTAGGTTAGGTAGAGATAGGTTCGAAACATTAACAATCGTCCGATCTTGGTATCCTCCCATGTTTGTGGCAGCTGTATCCCAAAGATTTATTGTTGAGACCACAGGGTAAAGAATGTACCCTTTCACTGAGCACAAGTTATGCTGAAAATACATTAGGGTTCGAACTGGATTTATTCGACCACCAGAGAAGCGTCCTGCCCACCCCTTCTAAACACCAAACAGATAATTCGTTGAGTATCTATACCGAAATATAATATAACTGAAGTCGTCAAAATGTACACGTTCCTTCGACTTCTAGACCTCAGACAGGTGAATGAAGGTGATTATCAACGAATAGAACGAATTTCGATGTTCGAAAATGTTTTTTGTACATTCAAAAAGAGCTCCTACTGCTCCTAATTGTCCAGAACCAATGGTACTATGACACCCCAATTGAAGTTATGAGGTTGAAGGGAGCGAAAAAGGAAGATATGACGAAGAAGATGATTAGAAAGTACCTTGCTATTCAGATCTGTTCACCAAAATGATTAGAATCAGTTGTAAATACTTTCAATATCGCCCTTGTGAAATACCATGATTCAAAATTTAGAAATAGCTTAAGCCATTTTTAGTGACTGTATCTGAACAGCTAGGTACTTCCACACCTTTATCTTCCCCATAGTTTTCCCTTCCCCAGTACCCTCAGCCTCACAACATACCCCAATTGGGGATACCATAGTCTCACTGGCTCCAAACAACCAATTGGGACTCACGCAAAAAAAAACATTTTTTTAGTATAATTTGATGATGTTGCCATGCACGGCAGTCAGGCGTGCAATGTTTTGTTATAGGAAGGTTGAAATAATACTGAATGCTGCACAAATGAGATCCCTTAGAAGCCATGTATTTATAACCGTGCTGTGTGTCGGTGCCAAGGCAGTTGTGTAGTCTATTCTACACTCCGCCTCTGCCTACCCGGAGAGAAGTAATACATACGACGCACAGTGGGAGAAATACTGATTCTTGGGAATATTTATGAATTCATTAATTTAAATGTGATTTACAAAAAAAATGTTTTCGAACTCATTATGCTTAAGTTCGGTGCCTTGACCAGGAGAAATGACGTCTATTATCTGCCAACTATTTTGAATTTTGTTTGCTTTGGTAATATGCTATTATTATAAATCCACTTTTTCACTCAATTACGGTTAAACTTTGACCAAACTATTATTTTTTATATTATTTTTTTACACGTAACACACAAAACCAATATAAACACACATCACTCACAAACACACGATTAAACACAAGATTATTTTCATTGTATTAATTTTTATTTTTAAATGTATTATTATATATTTCGTATTTTTAATTTAAAATTTATTATTTTCTCTTTAAATGTAATATTTAGATTAGATTTTCATATTATAAAATGAAGGCCTCAGCACGGGCAAGCCACCCAGTGAGGCCAACATTACTGGAAAACATAAATTGTAAAAAATAATGTACCAAATAATATTTTTTTTTTTTTTGAATTTTGATTACTGATACTTTTTCACTCTTTCAATGTTGATGACCTGTTTCTTTATTGACATGTTTCCCTGATGACCTGTTTCTTGAAACTGACATGGCTCACATAAAAGAAACATAATTAGCGCAAATGAGCTGAACGTTTTATGAAAATGGCATCCTAATAATCGGTTTTTGCTGCTAATGAATTAAACACATCGAATAAGTGCGTCTAGCAAGTAAAAATAAAATAATAAGTATTAAAAATCACAAGTAAGAAAATCTGATGCATTTAAAAAAAATATTTCGGACAGTTTAATAACACGAGCACATAAAAAAACACATCAATCATATATGTACTTTGAATTTTAACATTCACATGAAAAGTTTTTTTTTCACACGATGTTTCCAGAAAGATTATTTTCACACGATGTTTCCAGAAAGATTATGTAGAAATAACGACTGAAAGCGTTATCAAACTGATAATAGAAACTTGTTTGGCGAAACTTAACGAGAAATTACTATTTTTGATTAATCTTTACTACGACTCGGTTTAAAACGGTGACCGGATAAATCATCAAAATGATAATTCATCACTTCTTTAAAAAGTTATATAAAGTCATGGAAAGTGACGAAACAAAAACTTTATTAACTGGGTTAAGTAGGTTAGGTTGGGTTATGTTAATTTTTTTTTCATCGTTTTTAATGACTTTATATCACTTTTTAAATGTGTGTTGAATAGTCACTGTGTTGAGTTAGCATGGAACCGTTTAAAACATATATGGGCAACCGCTGGCCCGCCGAGCTATTTTGTCCGGCCCTGATTCATCTCGGTGACGTAATAGAGAAATTAAGAATGAAAATTAAAAAAGGAATATTATGGAATTAGTAGTAGCCAGCATTTATTTTATTAAATCACGTGCACTTAATTACCGCCAGTTTAAGGTGTTTTTGGAAAACCAATTTTCAGATTATAAAGATGTGTCTTATTACTGTCAAGTGAGGTGGCTGAATAAAAAAAAATTAAAACGTTTCTTTGATTTAAGATAAGACATTACAGAGGATTTTATGGACATTAAAGTAAACACAATTAACCAAATAAAAGATAATCAATGGGTGTGTGATTAAGCATTCCTTGTAGATGTGACCGGATACATTAATGTTCTGAAACTCAAATTTAAAAAAAAAAACAGGGACAGTTGGTTCATCAACTGCATGGACATTGTAGAGTTTTTTGTAATAATCTAAGATTTTTTGAAAATCAGATAAGAGGCAAATTTTTTTATCATTTTCCTAGTCTATCAACTCATACAAACATCACATATAATTCTTATGGAGATGAACTGACGGCACTAATAGAGCAATTTGATACGTGTTTTGCCGATTTACAAAACAAAGACATTTGCTCGTCCAATCGATGCTAATTAGAACTAATTGGGCTTCAGGGGGATTTAGTGCTAAAATCACAATTTAACAACATTGCTTTCACGGATTTTTATATATTTGGTGGAAGAAAAATATACAAATTTACGCGCATTTGCAAGATAAATCATTTTTCTTTGTGTCAACACATGTACGTGTGAACGTTTTTTCGAAGATCAAACACATTTAATCAAAAATTCGAACGAGGATAACAGTAGAAAATCTCGAAAATTCTAAGCGATGATGCTTAAGCCATACCAACGACACTATTGATATTCAAGTACAAGGCCATTCTTAAAAAAATCAAAAACAGTATATTATATTTATTATGTAGTCCATTCTATAAATAAACGTGTTTTATATAATTTAATATTACTTAGTTATATTGCTCCGGCCCTTGATTCGGAGACAGAATGATAAATTGGCCTCAGACCTAGAAAAGGTTGCCCATGCCTAGTTTAAAATTATGAATACGATTTTTTTTTTTTTTAGATAAAATAAAGTTTTTTATAACGTTTTTCTTCTTGAATAGAATTAAAATCATTGTTAATTACGTAATATAAACGTACACTTCTAAAAATACAAACGTTTGAACGCATTTAAGAAAAATACTAGATAAACCTGTCAAGTTCCGCTGCACGCAAACAAATTAAAATGGAAATTTTTTTCAACTTAATTACCACAAAAAATAACTATTTATGTCGTGGAGATGGTAAAAGATGCATTAAAGTTCCATTTTTAAAAAATCAAATTTAAGTTTGAAGGATAGGAAATACGCATAAATCATTAAAATAACGCAAACTAATACCCTTAAAACCTATTTTGTACATGTAAGAAAAATTAAATCTTTATTCTTTAGCAAAAAGGCAGGACGAACTTAGATCTTATCTGCATTTTCAAAATTATTAACAGTATGATTGACTCACCTACTTTGTTGCAACTCATCCCTTTCAACATCCCTTCCCGTAGACTTAGAAATAATGATTTGCTTTTCCTCAATCAACACTCCACAAATTATAGATACCATTCACCAATGTCCAGACTTGTCAACTCAAGTCAGTACCTTGAATTTTTTGGTGTAAGCCTAAATGATTTTTGTCAGTCATTACGCAAGTAATATTTCCTATTGATATGGCTGAAGTCGTAAACTCCACTCCTTTGTTCCTGTCTTGACTTGACATTATCTCTATTGTTATTGTGGCCTATTTTTGGCATAGCATCTTTCATAATAAAATTTCTCATCTTACTAACTTCGTGTAAATTGTAATGTGTTAATTGGACTTGGTCCATTAGTATAAATAAATAAATAAACCCCCGTCTTAAATAGTTTGTCTCTATTAAATATTTAAGTTGAAATCAAGTGTAGCCTTTGCATGCAGCGGAATTCGATAAAGATTATTTATTAGCTTTTCTCTTTCTTATAAAATAATTCACAAAATAAATAAAACCACTTTTTCGTTAAAATCCAGTGGCACTATTTACTTTATTTAGTGGCTCTTGTGTTTTATTACGCAGGTGGAAGTTGCAAATTCAAACACCTTTATCAATGGTGCTTTTTATTTTTCAATTGGAAATAATCCATTTTGCGGTGTACAGTTTTGTTTTTATATGGAACACATTTTTGTTGTTATTGGCAGCAGAACTTTATTGTTTTTTGGAATGGAATTTGAAGGGCTATCAAATATTGATAGAAACAATAAAGTATCTGCTTATAAACATTGTTATCAATTTTTACAATCGAGCGTTCTTATACTCTGTTTGCCAAGCGATTTTTATGCTTATTACCTATATTCGTAGAGATATAAGGCACACTAAAAATACATTCATATTTGTCTTGTATATTTGATGAGCTCTTAATAATTACCCAGCTTATTGATTACTTTCCTGTGATGCTTTTAAGTGTTGTTAAGGAGTGAAGTATTGTTAAGTAGTCATACAATAACTATATATTGGTTTATATAAGTTTGGTCTTTCAGAATTGTAAAGATCAACATAATAATTTCTAGAATTATTAATACTTCACCCATAATGCGGCGTGTTGTTTAGTTGGTAGGTTTAATCACCCGAAGTTAGGGAAATTTGGAATTAATTATGGCACGCAGACACGCCCATAACGCACTTATCACGATTTGTCTTTTCAATGCATAAGGTTTTCGGTAATCTCTACCATCTTAGTTTTGTAAAGCACACTATTAAATTCCTGTCATCTTTCGTGTCTGGTTCTGATCTCTAACATCAGACCTTTGTAATAACTTGCAAAATATTTTACAAGTTCACTTTCGTCGAATTTGGCAACAAAATTACGACAGTTGTAATAATCCTGTTTCAAGTTAATAATCCTAAGTACTTGTAATTACATACAGCATAAATCAATTTCATAAAAGTGTTGCCTTAAATAATAGTAGTGTTCACACGAAAAATTTATGTTATCCAAATTGTATATAAAAATTAATTTTCCTGTTTGTTCCCTATAGACTCAAAAACTACCAGAGCGATTTCGTGGAAAATTTCAAAGTTTGTTGTTTGAGTGGTAGAACAAGTCAGGGTTGTCTGAGAAAGACTTTACGCACTATTTCTGAACTGGAATGAGATACAGAGTCAAATTAAAGTAAATTTGATGTGGTTTTTTAACAGTAAAATGTGGGTTCATGATATTAATTAAAATAAATGGTAGACGAAGTTGATCAAGTGTAAAAAATACTTAAAAAATGAATCTTTTTTAATTTTTTACAATAATACTATTTCCATCTTTAAAATGCGCCCATATTTCAGGTACACTAGAATTCACAACCGCAAAACTTTACTTCAAAACATTCACAACTCCAAGAAACGCCGGGTACACGTCAGCTGGTTATTCATATTGTTATAATAGTAAACACTACCGGTTTCTGAACTTCCCTTCCTTCATTAGGAAAATATTAAAACTAACATATAAGATTCAAAATACTGACAGACATGAATAAATATTTAGGTGTTGATGTGGGAGGCGAACAAAGGTGAAGGATTAAATACTAATTGAAGGATTTACGGGAGGAACATAGCGGCATACTGAAAATATGTTTAGAATAGAGTTAGAGTTAGTTAATCAATATTTTTACTAAAATGGTTATTTAAGGAGTTTCTAATTTCGAGTGCTTCCATGTTATCTAATTTGTTGCCTTTATTATTACAGTGAAGAATTTAAACTGCTTTGTACTTTTTATTAATATGCAATCGAATATTGTGGCGAAGAAATGATACCGTGTTGCCAACTCCAATCCTCTAAGAGCTAGGAGCTAGGTACAGTATAATTTAAAATGGTTTTATTCATTTAGTTTTTGTGTAGCCGTCAATTACCGGATATCAAGTATTGAACTTAGCCCCGCCGTCGTTATTAATATTAATAGGATTTTTATAAATTTCAATTGCCTCGGTAATTAGGAGTGCTCTATGCGCTTAGGGTCTTCCCAAAACTTCAGGAACAAATCCAAAATAATGGCTGGTTTCAATTAAATGCTCAGCAATTGCCGATTTGTCAGAATGGCCGAGTTTACATGCTCGAAAGTGTTCTGATATTTTTTTGGAGATCGTTCGTCCTGTATTGTGTACTCATAAAAATTTGATTGGTGGAAATGAGATGGTTGGCAAACTCTGAAAAATTATTGTTATTCAAACATTTTGAGTGTTCAAACATTTGCTTTTACTTAATAGTAATCCGCGGTTAAAATAATATTAGATTAATTTTTATATCCCTGTTAGTACTTTCAATAAAAACAAAAAAACTAAAATATAATGCAAAGTCTGCAAGTTCAGAACTAAGCAATTATTTGCCTACCAAGACGTGGTGAAATAACAACAAAATAATAAAATAGTCGTAAATTCAGAGAATTCTACAATTGAAAATCATGAATTATTGTTGTTGTTTTCAAGAAAAACCGCAGATATTTTTAGGAGTCTTCCACTATCATTCATGTGGATCGTTTTGTTAAAAAAGCCAATAAAACATTCAGTGCTTTTACTGAAAACAGACCGAAATTAGACATGAAAGTCGAAAGGGACATAAAATATTGCTGGAGGCGATAAATCTTGGCTGTCTGCGTTGAAGACGAGTGAAAAAACAAAACTGAATTACCGCCGTTAGCCAAGTCAAATTTCCTAATGCGATTCTAGGCAGTCATGTGGCTTAAACTATAGGGGAAGTACCTCGTGCCAATGGACGTGAACATGCAATATAAGGGCTAGTTCGTGTCTTGTCGCATTGACTAACAGACATTTCCATAAACCCAACGATAATTACATTGATACAAATTACACACCTTGGGTGTTCGGTCGGTAAGGTCACGTTAAATTAGCAGTCGATTAACTTGATATTTACTCGTGTAGCAATTTTACTATTTGTAGTATTATCTATTATATTTATAAATTATAATTAGAATGTATTCACTAGTAGGATGTGATGTTGAAATTAAACAAACTTAATTTTTTCGTTTTTCTTTACTTTTTTCGAAAGTTCTTCTTCGCATTTGAAAATAAACTTATAATTTACCCGTGAAATAGCCATAGATGAATGTTGGTGTGAACATCATTAAACATTTTAATTTCGGCTGTAGGTGATAGGACCATTGGTGATTGCGTGAATGTGCGTGATTATATCCTGTCTTGTAAAGCCGCGTACTCACTCATTGTGAGCTGTATAATTGGTAGCAGTGGATTTTTTTATTTTTAGAATTTCAAAATTGTTTATGGACCTGTACTACTCTAGTAGAGTTTTTTTTTTTAATTTAAGGTTAACTACACCGCCTTAATTTAAGGTTAACTACACCGCCTTTAGGTGGTGTAGTTAACCTTAAATTAAAAAAAAAAACTCTACTAGAGTAGTACATGTTACTAGAGCTCCTCACAAAGTGTGATTCAAGTAACTTTTATTATTTTATATACAACAAATTATAATAAGCAATAATTATTTGACTGAAATATCCATACAAATTAATAGTAATAGTACTTTAGCTCTCGCGTACGCACTAAAGCATGGTCAGCATGTCTGAAACCGATTACGCTCCGTTTCACAGGTGTACACTGCTTTACGTGAAAGTTGAACTCAAATTTCAAAGGTCATTTTTAAAATTTGAACTGATTCTTCGGACCAACGCTAAAGTATGTAGGTACTTTAAAATAGTAATTTTATAAGTGTTGAAGCATAAAACAAAATAATTTTATTAATTAACAATATAAGTCTACTTGAAGTTCATCCATTTTCAAGTTCCATTCGGAAGATAAAATTCTTCTTTTGGAAGGCAATGATCCTGAGGCAAATATGTTTTTTATAAATACTTTCAGATTTCACAAATCCTACTATTATAATAACCCGTGATTTTGCATTGGTTCGTGCTTTTGTTGAATTAAAATTACAATTGCCAGCTAAAATTAGAAAAGAAGCAAAAACAACTTTAGAGAAAAAAAAAATATTTTCAATCGATCGCAAAAATAACTTTAGTTTTAATTAAGAAAACTTATCAAAATTAAGATTTTAACTATGTTAAAATTAGTATACCAATCGTCGGTTTAATTAACTGGACTCACATAAGGTACTAATAATCCCTTTATGTAATAAAATAAACTTCTAAATTTGATTAAATAACTGTAATTTTATTTAAACAGCAACACATTCATTTTTTAAATATTATTTTACTTTCTTGGAGTGTAAATGTTAACATTGAAATAAAAGGTTTTAGTCACATTTTTCTAAGAAGTTCTACTTACATTAATGTAATTTTATAAGGAATATAATTTCTGTTTGAGCGAAGTAAACAAAAAACAAAGATTTTGGTTTTGACAGAAACAGTTTGATTTGAGATGAATAAATTGTTGAAAGAAATAATGTGAAAATTACGTCAAAGCAAAATAAACGTACAATGCAAACACCCAACAATATTCATAAATATCAAAAGTATAAATAATGAACTCGGTTTATCAAAATAAATAAGCCCTTACGCAAAAGTTTATTTTTTAATGTTAGTATTTATTTCATATAACGATGTCGTTTGAGTCTTTTAACGGCGAAGTGCGAGGACTTGCAAATATTTTTACACTCACTGAAGAGATACACCAATAAACGTATTTTGTGTGCGTGTTGTACGAGTATGTCGAAAGTCAGGTAAACTTTTATTTTCGAATATGAAAATGCGGTCCCTTTTTTTAACTCTTCACAAGAGGCCCTTTGGCCTCACGGCCTATGTCTTCTTCGTGGATGCTGTGTGGAGGGTCTATTCAAATAATGGAAGGATATTTGTTTTATTTTTACGTTGTTTCTTCCTAGGAGTAATGCATTATTTATGATTTACAACGATTTTTAATTTATTTCAATTAGTTTTGATCACACCCCCACGTTGTGCTTTAATTTACATAGTTAAATAAATAATAGTAAACGAAGACCAAGATCGAAAACAAAGACTTTAGTACAGTGAGTACACTAGTACACGAGTACTAAGTTGCAGAAGCGACAAAGAAACTTAAAAAAATATATTAAATGTGATAAACATATAAACATATTACATATATAAATGTACATATGGGAAAAATTAAAGATTAAATAATACTTCTGACTTTAATTTGATGTGGAACATGTAGAAAATATCCACATTTTCTGCAAGGCAATCAACCTAGTGAGTCTTCCCAGGGGCACCATTTGTAAGTTAGTTCTGTACCTTGCAATAATCAAAAGCCTCCCATGAAATAAAATCTTATTTTAGCTAGAATACCTGGTATTGAAGCTTAAAAGCCATCAGCAGTAATGTGATATCCCTCCTAGAACCAAGGGTCATTGGAGGGAACCCCACCACTTTCCAATGGCGTTATAAGGAAATATATGATTTCCTCCTTCACCATACTTTTTAAATTTAACTAAGCTACACGTTTGTAACGACTCTAGACCCTCCAATGTCCCTGCATACGGTGTTAGCAAGCAGTGTGAAAGTGCTTACATAGTTAGTTTAATATTACAGATACCACAATCTGAAAATATAAGAGTAACAAAAGATAATATAATGGACAGAAAATGAGATCTAAAATCAAATGAAAGTATACAAGGTTATGAAGTTGCATCATCGCGTACCCAAGAAAGCCAAACCGCTGGGCAGTCCCATTGGCGTGGTCGTACCTCAGGCAAGATCATGGCGATGGGGGAGGCGTTGGCGTGTTGCGGGACAGCTTTCTCGGGGTATTCATATCCTGGGTTAATGCAGGGACGGATTTATACCACCCCCTAGATGGGTTGATGAATGATACATAATATTTTGGAGTTAAGTTCTAGCCTAAATAAAAGAAAAACAAAGTTAATTAATCCTGAATCAAAATACAAAATAAATATTTTCAAAACAAAATAAAGTCAGTAAGGGTTGTGCAATTTATTAGTTGTTCATCAATAGACTGGAGAGCTCAAGACCTTTAGGACACAACAATACTAAAATATAAAATCAAGAAAAATATCCGCAAAATAATGTCATCAGCATCGTATTGACCAGTAATGTGTTATATAATGATAAGCTCAAAAAAAATAGAGAAAGAAAGAACAAAAAAAGACAAAAACACCAGGAAAATAACATAGAAGCAATCAGCCTAACATCGTATAATAGGTTTATAGACTGTATTAAGAAGTTGTATAAGAGCGATGCAAGTAGATCCATCCCATCCACTCCGCACTGAATGGTTATTGGTCGAGGGAGTTCATCCGGAGAGGTCAAATGGTCTCCGTCAACCAGCCTCTCCCGATGCCGCCACCCAGCTAGTGGACAGACACAACCGCCATCAAGACCTAGACTAACCTCACACCATGAAATCGGTACCCTTGCTAAGTCGGCAAACGGTGCAAACCACTTGGGGTGACCTAATAGGCAGAGGTGTTGATTATCCAACGAATAATTGCCGTTGCGGCGGTCACCATACCCGTCTCTCTAATTGAAACTCTCTTGTGCAGACAATCAGGCGTCTCTGGGGCCTAGGAGTCAAAAGTTTATGCAGATTGGATACTCAGTTTTCTTTCAAAACATAGTTCGCCATTCTAGGCAATATCTGTTCAGTGTTTACACTGTTAACGTTTCCCCCTGTAAATACCCCTCCGCTACAAAAAGCGATTCGACGAACAAACATTTCCCGTTGAATATGTCATTATGTTGGCTGATTTGAAATTCACAACGAAAGAATTTAAATTTTAAAATGTTTTTTCTTGAAAAACATCAGGTCCCGGAAACGATTTGTAAGTGCACATTGTTTAGAGATGTCTCTGAAAGAGTGAAAACTTATTCTTTATTCACGAATACTGAAACAAAAAAAAAACCATCTCAATTATTTTGGAAGAATTCGTTGGGTTTTTGTACCTGGCAATGTTGTTCGCAAGAATTAAGGATAATATTTGATAGTATAACCTTCCCTTCTACGTAGTTAAATAGATCCAGTACTTCTGCGTACCTACCACTAACTTTATGTAATCTAAGTACAAGCGAGTGTTTGAAATACTCAGTCCTGGTATTGTTGCATTTAAAAAGGATTTTTAAACGAGCAGTTCTTGTAGCTGTGTGAAATCCAATGAGGTTAAGTAAATCAGGGCTATCTATACTATAATTTACAATTTTCAACATGAATATTAAGTCAGATACAATTCTGTGGTGGTTATATTGGACTTTCAGGAAAATGGAAGGCTCAAATTCTTTGGCGTGAGTGCACCCTACGCGTTCGCCTGGTATAAATAATTTCACGGTCTACATGCTACATCGTCTGCGCGGCTGGATACTGGATAGTAACGGGTGCATATTCATGAGATCTCAATTGCAAGCACACTACAAACAGCTGGAGTACAGGAAGGTACTTCTCTTGGCCGCTTGCAATTTTTTGCATTTTTGTAAAATTGCTAAAGAAAACGGTTCAAAAGTTAAGTTTTTTATTATTTACCTCCCTCAGGGCCCATGTCATCTTTGGGAATGCTATATAGAAGGTCTTTTTGAGAAAAATAACGAGTGAAAATCAAACCTATCAAATGGATCAGCCGTTTCTGCACCCAATCCTGTAAATTCAATGATTACATTAATTGAGGGGAAAATTATTAAAATGTGCATTGAAAAAATATTTTTCTTACCCTAAACCGTCAATATGAGGAAAAATTTGCCAACTTCTGTGGCTGAGTAGGCAAATTTTAACAATCGCAAACCTTGGTAGACACTTTATTGGCAAATGAGAAGAAAAATATTGATTTAGTTCGTGTGTAGCCCAGGCATTGAGCAATAAAAATAGTTATGAATACAAAGGCGTTGAAGCCGAAAACTTTTCAAAGAAGTAGTTGTTAATTTCATTAAAGATCTCGGTGTCGTCTTTCATTCCAAACTGACGTTCTCGGACAAGATATTAGACCTCACTCCAACACGCTACAAACTCCTGGGGTTTATCATCAGAACATGAAATCGGTTTAATGACCCAGATGCAATTATATAGCCATATTTGATGCCCTTATAAGAAGTAAGCAGGAGGATGCTAGTGGTGTATGGACTTCCCAACAAACTTAATACATATGCAGAACAAATCTTTAAAAAAATCCTCAGATACGTCAGGTATATGCGGATGCATGGAACTTATCCGTGGTTCATGCGCCATATAGACTAACTCGAAGCAACAAATAGATTTAGCCTAAAACCAGACGTTATGAAAATCTTTCAATGGTTTTGATAAAATTTATATCTCTATTGAAAACCCATTGCTGTAGTTTATATGCACTCGAAAACTTCAGCCGTAGTCATAGCCATGACTTGTTCAAGATATCACTCTGCTGAACAGATGCTCTAGCGTAACAAAGAATGACACAAGGAATGGTGCTGTTGAATAAAGCAGTGGATTTGTTTAATTCCTTTCTATATAGCCCTAAGAGTTTTTTGTATAATTATCTTATCAAATGTAAAGAGTGTCAGAATGAGAAGATTGTAGGTACTGTAATTAGATGAATGAATGAATACTGTAATATGTCGTACAGTAAAAAATTGAAGTTTTCATTTTTCATAGTTCGCGTTTCAAAATAAATATATTCAAGTGATAAATAATAAATAAACTAATTTATTTATTATTTTATTTATCACTATTTTTTTCTGGCGAATGTTTCTTAAAAAAGATAACACATGTTTCACACTGACACGGTTTTAACGATACTGACAAAATAACTGGTTGAATAAATTACTATCCTAAATGGTTATAATTGCTTTTGTATTAGTCTATTTGGCTCAATAATAAATACTAGCAGTTAAAAACCCGCTCCGCGGGTTTTTTTCTGCTAGGCCCTTCGGGCGGCACTTGGTTGGGCTTCGCCCAGTTTAAGTGATACTAACAACAATTATATTTAATAGGTAGATATTAGGTCATTCACAGAGAGAGGGTGAGTATATATTGTTAAAACACGGAACAGGAAGGAGTTTAGGCATATAAGAATGACAGTTGTTCGGCTAAAACTTTACCTTTCCCGAATAATTGCCTAAATGGCTAAATGTAAATTAATATAGGTAATTATTCGGAATCGCTGGACACGGAAAAATACGACATATTTTTAAATAATACCTTCTGAACAGCATTTGGGAAATTTTTAATTTTAGCTTTTTAATTTTTAATTACGTAAAATGAAAATTCGCTTTCGCTGTATGGGATAACAGCCTGAATAATTTATGTTGATAACATTTTCTTTTGTCGGTATTCCTGAAATGAACGGCTAGAGACAATTGAAAAACGTAAATTAAAAAGTTATAATGTAATACAATATTCCGGCAAAATAGTGCCTACTTAAAAAACACAAATGATTTATTTCGCTATTATTATCATTATTATTTTATTTAACCTCACCTATAATAACCTAACCTAACCTACAATAATCCAGCCTAACCTATAAAAATCCAACCTAACCTATAATAACCCAACCTAACCTAACCCGTAATAACCTAACTAACGTTACCTAACCTAACATAACCTGACTAATCCTAACCTATAATAATCCAACTTAATCTAACCTAACCTATAAACTAACTTGAACTATACTAATCCAACCTAACCTAACCTAACCTAGCATAACCCAACCTAACCTATCCTAACCTATAATAACCTTTTTTTAAATATTTCCTTACTTGTAAAAGAAACCAAAATACCTTTATTTTATTTTTCGAGCTTGGCTAAAATAGTACCACCTACCTAGTATTTGCATAGAGTAAATGGTAAAAATTCTAGCCACTCATATCAGGAATACCAAAAAAAGAAAATATCATCAATAGAAATTATTCCGGCTGTCATCCAATACAACGAAAGCGAATTTTAATTTTAGTAATTAAAAATTAAAATGCTAAAATTAAAAAATTCCCAAATGCATTCAGATTCCTTTTATATTAATTAAGGTAAATCCGAAGAATTATGTCCAGCGATTCCGAATAATACCTTAATATAATGTATATTATATACCTGGCAAAATGATTGTTTTATTAAACATATAAGTACATGTCAGATTAGAGATTTGTTGACTAATTTTACAATCAACGAAGCGTTTCTATCTTCCGATTGTCTTTCATGTTATTTTATTGAGTTGGCAGTGCCTATACTTCCGCGTATTGTTAACTTCATGTCGGTGTTCTGTCAAATAGTGCGAAATTATTATTTACGTAAATAATATTAAATATCAATATTTTTCAAAATCGTACATGCAAAGACTTGTTGTTTATTGTCATTAAGTTGAATCAAATGTTTGTTTTATTTGTAAATGCGTATTAAAACTGTAGTTTCACGTAAATAATTACCGTTGTTTGAATAAATGAAATTGTACGTATTTGTATATCGCTCTTATGCGCTCTGTCGGCCAATAGCAAAACTACTCCAGCGGCCGGTAAAGGAGGGATTGACATTTTTAAGGAACCCTGGAATGTCTGATTCTTGACAGACGTCAAATATATAAAACGTAATTGTGGATAATTTTTACTGTAATGTAATTAATCCAATGCATTGTGAACTTTCTAAAACATATTTTCTTCGATATTATCTAAAAATTATTTGAGCAGAAAAGATGCTTTTGAAGAAATCTGCGGATCCTATTTTAGTATTAAATCGGGTCATAATTTTGAAGTTAGCGGAATTTAACCGAAACAAACAATTTAAATTTGACCAATCAGAGGGCCTACATCGTCCAGACGCTAGGACAATAATACTATCAGATTACGAATTAATCAAATAATTCAGCCCAAGAAGTGATAAATGAATTGTTGTTTTATTTTGATATCCTTGTTCACAGTTCGACGGGGAAACTAGGAAATTATTTCATACCCATATGAAGTGAAAAAATAGTAAATTGATAATTAAATGACAATAATGTTATTGTATTTATATTATTTGAGGGTCGATAATTTCCAAATATATATACATAAACCTTTATACAGGGTTTTCCAATAAGAGGAGTTATTTTGATATTCAAAGAAAAATGCCATTTTTTAATATAAATGATCAAATGTTTATTTCATTACTATGCCGTTTATAGTGAAAAATAACATCGGTCAAATGACCACCACGACCACGTCTACAGGACCATATCCTTTTCATGAAATTTTCCATAACCAAATCGCAAAGTGGCTGCCTTATGTCCTCGATAGCCTCACGAATTCCATCTTTGAGGTCTTGAATCGCTGGGCTGTTGGCGCAGACCTTCTCTTTCCGGTGGCCCCAAAGGAAGAAGTCGCAAGGTGTTAAATCACAAGATCTCGGTGGCCAATTGTGATCACCTCTTCGAGAGATAACACGGTCCGGAAACTTTTCCCGTAAAAGATCAATGGTTTCGTTGCTTGTCTGGCATGTAGCGCCGTCTTGTTGAAATTAAACGTTGTCCAGATCAATACCATCCAATTCCGGCTATAAAAAATGATTAATTCCTTAATAAATATTCAAAATAACACCTCTTATTGGAAAACCCTTTATATATACACCACTACCACTACCTCCAAGCCCCCGATACAGTGAAGTGGACGCTAGTTTTTTAATTCAGTTTTTGAACAGAACCGGAAATTTTCCTAATTATAACTACATACGTAGCACGTAGCGGTTAGTGCCATATTTCAGGAGCGTTCATTCAATGAAGGTGGACGGGACAGTCGTTAGCTAAATTCAACGTAGCAGTACGTCGCGCGAGTACTTGTAGAGTACGTGGAGAATTTTTAAATTACCTTTTAACATACGAAGCGGTCCATTGTACACTATTTACTATGGTCAGAAGCGTGGTGCTGAAAACGACACTGCTGAGAACAAACTAGGATTATTGAATTTTCCAGTGTTTGCTGACAAAATACTAGAAAATAGAATAATACTAAGTTGAAATGTATTCGTGTTTTATGGAAATTCTCTACCACTTTTAGAGTTGCATTTTTCTCAAACATCTAAAAATTTTCATTTTTGCTATCTGAATGATTTAGTTGGTATAATTTTACTTGAAAAGTTACTTTGTATATATTATCATTTGAAGTGAATATGCTTGAATTGTCTGACATAAAGATTTCCTTATACTATTTCTTTATAAAATTCTAAATGATGCATTTGATAGTCCAGAATTGCTTGCATTGATCAGCTTTCAACGAAAGTCGAAACAGCTGTCACAATAATAAAAATCATAATATACTTGCAGAACTTAATAATAAACATTACTAAATTCAAGCAAACACTTTGTGGCTTTACATAATATAAATAAATTTTAAAAAATACAGTGTGTGGCAAGCCTACGCACGACGGAAGTGAAACTTTTAGTATTCTTCTCTCTCTCTTTTCATTTCATATTATTATTATTCAGAATGCTGTACATTTTAGTTTTAAAAAGCATAAATTAATTTATAGGCGTGTTGTTAACAAATGAACGTTTAACTAAATTCATAATATTGACATATTTATAAGTAGCATGTGATAAAAAAATTAAAAGTTATACAAATATGGAATTCGAACCCGGGTCCTGCATAACGAGTGTCGAACGCTCTGCCTCTAGACCGCGAGGAGAGGTATCTCACGCGACGAGAACCGCGTATACAACGTGTACTCCTATCACATAACGTCTCGTTAATGCTTTATATAGGGTCGAATCGAAGATATATCGGCAGTGTGAAGTCATATCTGTCGTTTTTTCAAATATTTCCGTATATTTGTCCGTTTTGGAAAATATCTATCGTGTTTTAACAGTCTCATACCCGTATGGAGTCTGAATTTAAAAAACATTTCTAAATTTTGAAAAACTCACTTACGGTTGTGTTTTTTACTAAAAAAACTTGTCACGTACGTCTGCGAGGGTAATTAGTCGCGTTATCGGCCTTGATTAGTAATTTTAATGATTCAAAATAAAAATAATTAACCAAAATACCGAGCGACTCTACCGGCTCGATTTGTAAGCTATATTTCGACCAAAATATCTAAAAGTCGCAGCACAAGAGCATTTTATCATTTTTCCTCGTATTAAAAAACTCACAAAAAAAAATCAGTTAAAGCGGGGATCGAACCTCGGTTCTTCACGACGAGAGTCGGGCGCTCTGCCTCTAGACCGCGAAGCTGAGTTTGGAGAGTGACCTAAACTAGGTATATAATATTAGCTAGGCTCCTATAGCGAAATGATCACGGTTTTTCGTGACGGTCATGAGTCGGTTTTACTCCGGTCCTCGAAAATACATAACGCGCGGAAATAAATTTCACTTCAATAAATATAAAAATACTTTTTTTCAACCCACTTTATTTGTTTTTGTTTAGTTTGTTCATATTTCCATTGTCCTGAAGAAGGTTGAGCGCAACCGAAACCGGTCGACCTATAGATATATAACTTAAATAAAGTGGTTCAAAACAAAGTATTTTTTTTGTTCTTATAGTATTAAATTTGATTTACCAAGAATCTTAATGGAGTAAACATAGCTAAATGTAAGTTAGTAAAACACAAAAACAATAAATCTTCTTCTTAAATCATATATATCAAGATAATTTGTTCATCTCTTCTTTGGAAATTATTATTTGTAAACTTTTTTGGTTATTCCGACTAGTATTTCATAACCCAAAAACTTTCTGATATTTTTGAGTAATTAATAGAACATTCAGTAATTAGTATCTCACTTGTGATCTTCGCCAGTTGTGAGCAAACTTTAATTTAAATTTTAAGATGAAATCGTTTTATTTTCATTAAACATATTACATTTACATTTATTCAAAGCTCAAAGAATATCACAGTAAAACTTATTAACAAAATGCTGATTTAGTCTACGAATATTTTTTATTGTGTTTATGAACCTAATACAAATAACTAAAATAAAATGAATATTTGATGGTCATTGTACTTTTAACGACATTCGTAAAAATAAATTTCTACAGCCGGAAAACTATTTTTTATATACAATATTTAATCAAATCTTTTATATTCGTTAGAGTAATATTATAGAAATACACCATACAATTTTTAGGTGTCACGTACAAAATTTTTTGTATCTACGTCATGTTCAGACTGCTCGCCGCGCACATGCTCGCCCGATGCTCGCCCGTCAGTGGGCCGCTTTTAACCTCATTCACGACGAACAAATTAGCGACCAGAGTAGTAGAGTATGACGTACTATCTGATAGTCTATCACTAGGTTGTCCTTCACACTCTTGTGTTTTTCGTTCGATTTCTCATTTCTCGTCTTTATTTTATTTGAAAAGCTATGTAAATTATTATATTTATTGAAATAATAAGTGATTTTTTAGTACATGCGAATGGAAAGAAACTCCGTCAGATTTGGTTTTTGCTCGAGAATTATTTGTGCACATTTCAAAAGCACAGGAAGCCATTTTTTCAAATAAAAGAGGATAGAGCGACAGTTTGTGGCAGCCGGTGACAGCTTGTCTGACCGACGGACTTATGTGCTATATTAAATAATACTAGTTGTCTCAGTAACTTATATTCCGTTATAATTTATCTAATAAAAAATCTTGACGATATCCCGTTCGATTTCACGATAGAGCATTGAAGAACATTGGAGAACGTATTTTGGGAATTTTATTTTTATTTTAATTCGTTTTTCTATTTGTTTAATTTTACCATGACTTTTTAATTAAAATTTATATTTTATCTAATTTTTTTTTGAAATAAAATTTATTCAAAAAGACAATCACGAAAAAAACTTAAGCATATTGTTTTAAATTATGTTTTCACATAACGTATGTAGTGTAATACCGGGTGGCGATATAGTTCTACTGTCTTTGCAATGTCCATACATATGCGCTCTTGCGAGGTGTAACAAAAAACGATTGAAAAATGTGTGCTTAATTTTTATTTATTTATTCACACCAATTGCAACTACATCACTTAATATTTACTAGAGTGATTCTTAATGTATACAACAGTACAATAATAATATGATGATGAAAAAATAAACGAAAAAAAATCTCATTATTGGTTTTCATCGTTATCTGTATTATAAATACAACACAAAAAAACAAACATCTTCTTGAAAGAAACCAGTAAACAATCAACACATTCTCACGTCATAAAATTAGGTGCGTGAAAAATTTATGCCTTGTCTTTAAAAGTTTCATGATCAAATTTTGTTCAAAGTTCGACGAAGATGTTAGCATCTCTAAACAAAGTATAATATTTCATTCCCTGGGCATTTCCAAAAACCCTGAAAATGGATCCAATTTTAATCAATTTAATTTCTAACTAGCCTGTTTTCAGTAAAGGATTTTTGTTTTAGCTTCGTTATTCAATACTTACGTTCAAGTCAGGCTCAACCTGACTGTGCAGACAGATAAACAATAGCGTGTGTTGCTTTTACGTCCAACAGATGGCGCTGTTTAAAAAATATATATTTTTACCTGTCACAGGTGACATCTAAATAATATAAGTATGTAAAAACAGACGCTTATTCTTATTCAACGTTGCGCCAAATTTTCAAGGCAATCGGTGAAGACATTTCACAGATTTAAGATTTTTAATAAAATTAATATAGAAGGATAGATAAAGTTTTACTTTGTGAAACGAACTATTCAATGGAACATAATGAAAAAGGGGGCGGCTTGTCATTTATTGAATGACTGAATTAATTGATTGATTAGACCGGAAGATTTATAATTATTGAGCTACTCTAATTGAATGAACTTTGAACTATTCGAAGCAGACTTCTGATTTATTAAAACATTTTTCAAAGTGTTAATAAAATTTTATTTTATCTTTATAATTCCATACAAGGGGCCCTACGGAAAATATTTTTCGTTAGGGCCTTTGTCATCTTTTGGGATGCTGTGATGAGGGTTTTTTTAAGGAAAATAAGAGAAAGAAGTTCTGGGAATGTAAGAGGTATGAGGGTTGGGTAGGAATCTGGGCCCAGGAGTGAAGGACATATGAATATATCCCTCCCACTGCGGCACAAGGCTAGTTGGAGAAGTCAAGATTAGCTCCCCATACTAGCCTCTCCGGTTCTGGCATGGGCAGGCACATCCTGAACACATCTCACCAGATAAACCCGGGTAATCCTGCTAAGTCACCAAACGTAACTAACCACTTGGGGTGACCTATTTGCTGAGGTGTTGGTTATCCAATAAATGGTTCCCGGGGCGACAGTACCCAAACCCGCCTCCCAAATTGAACGAACACACTTGGGATTCAGGTGCATTACATTTTTTCAACAGTAATTTATTTTATATTTTGAAGCGGATAAGTTATTAATATAACTTTATAAATGTCATCAAATCTTCAAAATACTCGCATCTTTTTAGATAGCATTTTTTTGTGTTCCGCTATTTACTTTACATAGCATAGTTTTTATATAAAATATTACAACAGTATTTGTAAGTTACGATTAATTTATATACGGGTTTGAAAACAAAGACTTTTATTCAATGGTAACATAATAATAATAATCCATAAATAATTATGAATCTACAGTAAATTTATGTGTTTACCATTGTAAAATTAAAATCTGCTTATAACATTTCTTTATATCTTTTTATTTTATTTTTCCTTTTTTTAATTTGTCAACTCTCTTTTAAATTTTAAATATTAATTTCATCTAAATAAAAAGTAAAATTTCAATTTTATAAACTCATATGTCAATCATTTTTTACTATATTGCTATTTTTGTATTATCATATTTGAATATTCTTTTAGTCTATTCTCTACGTTTATATTATTTAAAATAGAAGTTAGCAACTTCTTATATCAACCAAGAAAACTTTTCATATTATTTATAAAGTGCAATAACTAAGTAAAAGTCAATACACTAGACTAAACATGAATCGCTTTTAATAAATATGCCTATTTCTGACTGTCCTAAAACAGGTAATCTCCTAGTTGGACAGCCAAAGATCACTGTAATATGTCATGTTTTTTTAAAAAATTAATAAATAAAATAAATAAATATAAATACACTAAAAGAAAAAGGTGACGCAGTGTGTTGTCTCCGACTTTATACGAGGGATTATGAATTCCTCTGGATACTCATCAACTTCACTGAAAGGGACGATACATCTTGCTATCAATGTTAGGTAATCAGCCTAGAACTTCTTCAAGACCTCGCTGGAAGGGATGACACTCTGGGATGATCTCGTTGCAAGCATTAGGTCTTGAGCCTACGATTGGTTTGTGAACTCTGCTTGGTTTAGGGCTGTGCACTCGCTTTTATAGGCCATCCATTGTACATCATTCGCCAGGTGGTGGGAAGGCGAGCCACTGATTGGTAAATTGTGAGCTATTGGTGTTATATAGGTGATCATAGATGCCCAAACGGGGATCTATGGTCACCTACGTTTGTAGACAGAGATGTTGTATCAGGTGAGAGCGAGAAGTATTCGGGCTCCCGCGGTTCGTCTCGACACATTATGTTTTTATTGAGACAAATGGTCTTTAAGCCACAAATGTACTTATCATTTTATGGACAAAATCTACATTCTCGTAGCTACTGCAAACTAATATGTTTTTTTACCTGTCTTTCTCACCGTAATTTTGAGTATAATACATCAAAATACAGATTCGACATTATCAACTGAGAAGATAAAACCACTCGAACACTGAAGAGATAAGATGATAGACGTGTGTTGTGGGCGTTTCTGTGTGCCTGCAGAAATATTCTCTAACTTCGAGTGAAATGGATCGAAAGTTTTAAAAATATCAGAATTATCTTAAAAATAAAATTTATTTATTTGACCTGTTTGGGAGCCTAAGAGTCGAAGGTTTCTATGTTAGGAAATTCGCGTCATTAGTTTTTTTACATTGGTGAAGATCCCCACTTCTACGGATCTTATGTTCAGTGGAGTTATGGTATATCCAAGAGCCTAGACCGTTAAATGTGTTTACGCAGGCCAACGTTAAAATTGATAAATCTAGAATAAATTAAAAAATTACAAAATATAGCATTCATTTAAAAAATATTTCTACCCCAAAGGATGAGTTAGCGAATATATTAATTTTAAATTTCAATAATTGAGTAAGTAAAACAACAAAAAATATGTAAAGTTCTGACGAGCGTAAAAGATTTTCCCTTTCTTAGAAATATAATTTTAGTACATCCCTCGAGGCTGTCCATGATTACAGAAAATGTTTTTAATATGATGTTCTGTTTCCTATTTAAAAGATAATCATCTTTGAGCAACATTTCACTGGTGATTTTTTATGTAATCCGACTGGTACCAACACAGATTAAATACGACACGTAAATCTGAAACCCTCTCCTAATTTATTTCCTAATCAACTTTGATATTTCAGCAAGGGAAGAGTTCAAACAGCGTAGGTAACCGTGGGTAATTTTTACGAACCATGGTAAGTTTATTTTAACAGTTTTCCAAATCCGAAGCAATGACTATTACATTAAACGATATTATATGGATCAAACTAGAGAAAGCTTATGTTGTAATGTATGGGCCTTTAGCAGAACAAAATATGTAGATATATTGGTATAAATCTACAAATAAATAAATCTTATTTATATATATAGATATAAAATAATCTTATTTATATATATGGCATGAGAGGGAGTCATTTTGCTCTCCGAGACACACTCCCAGTAGAAGATACTCTCAGTATCGCCCTGGTGTAAGATCACCATTCAGAATTGAAACGTTGCTTGAAATGGCTTTAGCCGTGTTTGGGGACCAGATATAAATAGCCAGGCACTCTACCACCTTTCTCTTACCTATCTCTTTCTTCTCCTCACTTACTTTAGCCTCACAAGATACCCCAATTGGGGATGCCATATTCTCACTGGCTAGAGACGGTTGGGAGCAGTTGGGACTCTTGTGCAGTATTCACATAAAAAATAAAATTTAAAAAAAACTCTCAAGCTCTAGTCTAGAGGGATTGAGTGGGTCCTAGCAGTAATGTAGAATAGAAGCCTATAAAATGATACATAATTTACTAGAGAGTTCATATCTCCTGGAATGCTATAAGATGTTTGTCTCAAACATAGCACACGACAGAACAAACGTGTTGGCTCAGCACAGTAAGACATGGTGAATGGTCCTGCTATATAATACGTCTCTTACTATCTTCAACATAAATCTTGAAGGTTTCAATAAACATGCAAATAATTTTATGTTGAAATAACACATTACTGTATTTTTGTTACAGTTCGTATGCATAGTAAACATAGCTTCAATTAAAGACTTGGGCGTGACATTTAACTCGTCACTTAGCTTCAATAAACAAAGATACAATTTATAGAAGTGCAGCACAAATATTATGATTGACAACTGTGATGAAAGGCTTTAAATCACAGTGAAAAAAAACAGATAAACCATAGCTGCAAAAAAAATATGCAAATTATTTATGAAAACGGACATGCTAACGACATCTGGCGGAGAAAGAATTGATCCAGCTTGCTTGCAGTAGACACCTGTAATAGTTGAAATTAAATCTAGGTTCCGGGACGAAAGCAGAGAGGTAGTAAAATCGTCTAGGACGACTGGTACTTCCCCTTTCCCAGGCCTATAAATAAAAATTGAATTTTGTCAACCAATAGATCTGAACAAAGAGCTATAAAATTTTGAGTAACCAATCAGTGAACGAAGGGGGGTGTGTCTACGAAAGACAAAGGATTGAACCTTGGACCCGACATTAAAAAAGATAATTAATGGCTTCTTCTTTCCCACAGAAATTAGAGGTGAACGCACTTTAGGGTCAACATCGACTTTCAAGGTGACAAACTCCTGGAAATGTTTACAATAACTGAGACGTTTATGGGGTATCGAACCATTGAAATCGGGTGCTTGGAAGTCTTACAAGTTGTAAAGCGCACACACAAAAATGCAATGAAAAAAATTATAAACGTGATAGTATAAAAAAAGGACGGGAAAAGCGAAGGAAAATCACTGGCAGAATTTTCAACTGTAGTACAATTATTTATGATAGAAGGAGGGTGTCATGTTCGATAAAAATCGTACTAAAGAGAGGAGTGAGTGTTGGAAACAATGGAAATTAATCGTTATCAATTTAAGCTGAAACGGACATATTGGTAAATCAATCTTGAATGAAAATCTCGCAAAAAAAATACACATTTTAGAAAAGTGCGGCGATCGAATGGAAGGTTAATACAGATATTTTGGACTGCTACGAAGGTCCTAGGGACGTGAAAATCGAGTAGCAGAAGAAGACAGTAAAACTAAACATAATAGCGATAGATTAGATTCAGGAAAAGTAGACATTTTACATAATTATTAGGTTAGATATATATTAGAGTTACCCAATATTACGGAGGGATCGAAACAAGATAAAAGGTTGGCGGTCTCATGTATATTTTGAAGGATAAACAATCAAAATCCGAACATGATTTTTATTTACGTTAAGGTAATAAACGATTAGAAAAGCGATTAACTTTAACGTGGACCTTATGGAAGTATTTAGATTAGACAAAAGAGATTAAAATTAATAGGTTTGAAATTAAACTAAATTTACGAGTCTAGTACCAAAATTTTAAACATAAACAGATGTCAATGCATATGTTTTATGTGAATCCTGGTATGAGAAAGATAGAAAATTGGGCGGAGATTGGGTCAGGCAATAAAAATGACAGATATCCCAGAGTCTAATTAGGTATATCTCCCATGGAAGTGTGGAAAACTATATATTAATTAATAATAAATGAAGTATGAAATTTCCCAGCAGACTACACACATCGGGAAAAGTGGAGAAAAGATAAAAGGAAGGGTAAAGAACGGAGATAAAGAATAATCCAAGTGGAAAAAAGTGATACAATTCGAATTTATCCGTGAAATTAATAAATACGACTTGGAAAATGAGTAATTATAAGAGTTATGAGAAATGACATAAGAATCAAGAAGAATTTGTGCAAGAAAACGTCGCGGATAAAAATAAAATTCAAAGATAAAGGAAAAACTCAAATCTGCGTCATGGAGATAGAAAGTACGAGTGGAAATGGAAAAGCTCATATAAGTAACAATAAAATTAAGTAGAATTTAAACAAATCGAAATTCAAAAATGCGTAGTAAAGATTTCGACATGGATTTAAACAATTTTCGCACGAGATGCATAAAATTGAGATCTGTATATATGTTATTGAGGACGGACCTATCGCGAATTGAGAAAAAAAAGAAACGCAAAATCATGAGATTCTAACTACATTTTTGTATGAACAGAGGACAAAGGGAGCTTGGGCGATTAACACAGACTTACCTGATTCGGACCCTATCGACTTAGATTTGTGAGATGGAAACTGAACACCGCCTTGAGCCGGAAAGCAGAACATCTTATGGAACCACAATCGATATTGATGGGAGGGATGTTCGGATTTGCGAGTTGGTAAAAGATAGAATTGATTACCAAAGGAAATTCAGATACGTCTTTTGGAACCTGAGAGGGGTATAAAAGATGGAACTCATCAGTCAGGAGGCAGTCGCGCCGAGGGTTTGAAAAGTTGTTACATGGCAGTACTACGTCTATTGGTAAAATTCTAGTGAAATAATCTAAGTGTTAAATTCTGAACAAGTCCCTGGACTTAGAAAGTTTTGAAAAAAGTCTTAAATTCAGTTTCTAAATTCTGAAAACCCCACCAGTGAAGTTTTGTTAAATCAGTTTAATTTGGTTAAACAGTGAAAATAAATATAATTTAAACTCAGTGCTTAAAAGTGTTAAGTGAAGTGCAAAAAGTGAATTGTGAATTAATTAAAAATTTAAAAATAATTATTTCATTCAAAGTGAAAACATTCAAATTAAATTTAAGAGTTTGTTATCGTTAATCTAAAGTGAACGTGATCGCGTATTGATATTTAAAAATAGATTATAATTTAACGTCAATTTGGTTAAAAAATAATAATAATAGTAATAAATACTTCATCTTAGGTTAAAAGAAACACAAAAACAAAAAAAAGGATTCGATAATAATAAACGTTTAAATCTTTGTTCTAAAATTAACAGTTAGAAAAAATTTAATTTATTAATAGTCGAGTAAATTAAAAAGTTTGCACAATTTGGAATAAATTTTCTTATCAATTTATATAAAAAGAAATTTAGAATTAATAAATTGTTCAATTAAAACCCATCGTGCGTATAGCGACAGTGTTAAAAGTGTTTGTCATTTTAACCGGAATTTTAATCATCAGTCTATCATTTCGAAAAAGAATTTGAAACAGCTATCATTCAAAAGCCTAAACTAGAAAAGTGTTATTAAATCAACGGGTTTTCTGAATTAGGATTTCGTTCGGAACAAAAATTAAATATCAGCTAATTTATACGATTCAAGCGAGAATAAAATATTAAATAGGAATAAATAGTCGAAAAGATTTATTTTGAAATTAGTTGAAAAATACAATTAATTAGGTAGGATTTCTTCATCAAGGTTGTTGTGTACTACCCGACCGGAAATACCTTGACGTGGGTGAGTTTTCCTTTTATAAATAATTTTCAGGTCCCAGGAGACACAGAAGGGCTGTGAAGTGGAAGTATATCAATTGAATATTAAATTAAAACAACAAAACAAAGAATTACACATTAATATATGTATATTGTATATTTGTATATATATTTATCTATATAAAAGTAAAGTAAAATATTGTATATAAAGAATATATATATGAGTAATGTAATTATATATATGTATTTTATTTATTAATCGAAGCATCGAAATGGTAGCGATTTTTAATACCTACCCGAGGATATATCTATATTATTGAAAAGGAAAATATGTATTTATTAATATTCCAGACTATGTAGAATCATATATTTTATATTTATTTATTAATATATGTACTCTTAGTTAACATATTTTGATAATCGAGATATGTGTACTTATATATGTATATTTATTCTTCAATTAAACCTAGTAAATTTACTAAATTCGGGAAATGAAATAAATAGTTTAACTTCAATAAAGGATTTAAAAATATTTTAATAAATAGTGCGCAATAAAAGTAAAGAGGCACAAATGACTTCTAAGGAATTTTAAAATAAACAAATCTCACATTTAGGTTAGTGTGTCAGGAGATGTTTATATTATTTGTTTACAAATAAAGACACTGGAGAATTGGGTCAACCGCATAGTTTGGAAACGACCTTGGCCATAATTAGTTAGTCACAAAGGATTTTATTAATTACCCGAAACAGCTGGAAGATGCGTGTTCTCAAATACTTATCAATCACAAACGACAATTGAAAAATCACGGGTTAGCCAGATTTATATCGAAATATTACATGAAACATTTAAATATCATTGATTAGATAGTCGCATAGATTTTTATTAGTTATCTGAACCAGCTGGAAGCTGCGTGCGCTCAAATACCTATCAATCACAAACGACAATTGAAAAATCACGGGTTAGGAAGATTTATATCGAATAATTATACGAAACATTTGAATATTATTGATTGGGTGCTCATACAAAACCCCATCAGTTGCCTGAGATATTTGAGGGTCGAGTACTCTCTAATGTGGCAATCAACTACTTGAAACAATTGGAAAATCACGGGATAGGATGAACAAAAATTAATGTTGAACCCTGGAGGTAAAATTTAAAACAAATACAGTTCATCAATAGGAGGCAGTGGTCGCTCCTATAACAAGACCATTAACCAAATCCAATAGAGATGGCGATTCTCTTAAATAAAAACGTCAAAACCAAACAAACAAAAGCCTGGAGTTCGATAGCTCTCCAAAACAAACTATCAAATATGATCTTATTTTACTAGTATTTATTAGTATCACCTTATTAGTACGTATATATTCGGTTACCAGACCTAGAGCTTCGCAGAGTTCTTGGCGCGAGATCCGAGCTCGGGATGCGAGGTAGATAGCCTCGTATTGCGAGTTATAAGCCTTTCCCAAACTGTATGTATACATATATTTATTCGTATGTACTGTTTACTGGAGGATGCGGACCTGCATACAGCTTGCATTTTAGGTCTAATAGACCACTATCGCATCTTCTCTTAAACGTGGAATGAGGATTCACGACCCGTAAGTCCACACCAACCGTGAGTATATGATTGTATATAGGACGAAACCGGTTCGCCCTAAGTAAATTGTAGTCCAAGGAGGTGTCGGAATTTGGGGGTATCGGGACCCGGGGGGAAACTTGAATGCAGTACATGATGACGTGGAAGGCTTCTTGGGACACGATAACTTAGGTATCAATCAAGGAGCCGTGTCAAAGGATTGTGCAAATTTCTAGTCCACTCCCGATCATCTCGTTTACTTGATGGAGGATTGGAGCCAAATTATGCCAGCAAATGGGCTATTCCGAGTTCGTCAAATAGGCAATTAACTAATTACATTAACCTACTAAATCAATCTTTACATGTACCTTATAGCAGCAGAATCATAAAGGAGTGGTGCCACACAGACACAAAAGTTCACCAAAATCAAATTTACTAACAATTAACCATTTGAGTTATATTAAATTACCTGTGCAAATAAACATGTATAATATCTTTTATCAGCGTTTAACTACGATTTTGTTAGGGTGCAGGGAATCAGAATAATTACAATAGGAAAGTTAGCTCATTCAGAAAATTCATTTAAGTCTAGGTTTGCAATAGAAAGACTAATTCAACTTTGAACTCAACACCTCGATCAGAACCAAGAGGGTTACCACAAAAATGAAAGTAATTAAAATCCTATATCATAAATCAAAAAAATTACACAACGTTTGATGGAATTTAATTACAATATAAATACGGGTATATTTGCGTTCAAGATCGTAAATAACGTATTAATTAGTTAAGTACATATGTCTATAAAGATATATAGTGCAAGAGAGCTTTAAGTAGCTTTCTGTAGATATCAAAGAAGAGGGTCCAATTTTCATGGAGGCTTATGTGTTGTAGGGGAGGAATTTTCCATCCCTGCGAACACATATGCAAAGCCTTAGAAAAAAAAAATTAAACATCGGTCATAGCCAAGAGAGAAGAAAATTCTATATTGTTTGAAACAAAATAAAAGAATGGCGAAAAGACGAAAACATTACACGCTTAGAATCACAAATAGTTTTAAAAGTGCAGAATTAACTTTAACCATAGATACATCAAGTGTGTGACGTATTCTAAAATACGCATCCACTATTTGGTCTCCCAATTATGAGATCCATAGTAATTATAGGATCGAATCTGTATAAATAAAATTAACCCGTGTAATCGCTTGTCTGATCAATTTGGAACGCATACTAAACGAATTTCGCTCTATAAACTACACTCTCTGACAGCCAGATGTAAACTTTGTGATTTATTGCTTCTCTATAAAATTATCCATGCATCAGTTTTTACTCCAAACATTTTATCACAAACTAACATCAACACACCATCAAAAAAATCAACTAGGAGGATGAAAGACATTTTAAATACTAAAGCTTACCACACAAATACAATACATTTCTCACCTATACCGCGAACATTAAGATCCTATAACTCTATACACAATGCTCTAACAATGAAATATAAGTTTTCTGTGACCAATTCAAACATTTAAAAAAATGTTTTCATTAAAACTTATTTTCCTGCCCATACAGGCGTGTGGACATACGCAATATGAATTTAAACAAAGAGTTTTGTCCATATAAAAACTAAGTTTCTTCTAGAAAGGCGTACGAATACAATATTATATAGGGTGTTATTTTGAATAGCCCGCTATTTTGGTAGACGTTACTTTGGAAGCTGTCATTTTTTGCCATTTGACAAGTAGAAACTACGTTATTAATAAAAATGGAACGATACACGCTTCAACAACACATTGAAATTATTAAAATTCACTTGTGTGAATCAAATGCAAATCATCTTGAGTGATGAGGCCCATTTCCACCTCGGTGGCTTCGTCAACAAGCAAAATTAACGCATCTGAGGTTCGGAAAACCCAAGAGTTGTTGTTGAAAAGCCTCTCTATCCTCAACGTGTGACTGTTTGGTGCGGTTTATGGTCCGGCGAAGTCATTGGACCTTACTTTTTCGAAAATGAGGCTGGAGCAACATTTACGGTGAATGGATTGCGCTATAGAGAGATGATTAATGATTTTTTATGGCCGGAATTGGATGGTATTGATCTGGACAACGTTTAATTTTAACAAGACGGCGCTACGTACCACACAAACCACGAAACCATTGATCTTTTACGATTGAATATCAAAATAACACCTCTTATTAGCTGCCTTTATACAGTCGCTCTATCGCGCATTCTCAGGAGCGTACAGGATTGCGTATTGGTAAGCCTGTGCGCGCAATCGTGCGCGATCACTTTTTGTTAGTTTTGAAGCTTAACATTCATTCGCGCGCGATTACATGTGAACGTTACATGTGAACGGAAAGAGCGAACGTGTAAAGACTAATCATGCGCGATAGACCGCGTGGAACTGGCGCGTGTTGGAGTGTGTGCAATTTACAAAGTTTTACTCAAGTTCGCGTACACTCAGTATAGTACGACGGAGCAAAATGGATAGAAGAAAAAGAAATATCATGGCACAAGTCATGATATTTGCTGGTGTTAGCCTACTCAAAAAGAAGAAGAAACGATCTGTATGGGTTAAGAAATACAGACAGCAATATTGTCATATGCCACTGATTGAAGAATTACGTGAAAATTATCCGGACGATTTCAAGAATTATTTGCGTATGGATGATCAGTTATTTAGTATGTTGTTAGATAAAATCAAACATAAAATATCAAGGCAAGACACCATTATGAGAGAGAGTATTAGTGCAGAAGCACGATTAGCAGCAACTCTTCGATATCTCGCCACAGGACGCTCATTTGAAGATTTGAAATTCAGTACCGGTATATCTGCTCCATCTCTTTCTTCAATAATACCAGAAACGTGTCGAGCTATTTATGAATGTTTAAGGGTGGATTATTTAAAGGTAAGTAACTTTATTATTGTTATAAATAAAAATCTAAGTAATCAGTCCTGTATATCTTTAATCATCATCCAAATTATAGTTTTACATAGTATTTTTTATTGAGATTAATTGTGATTCATTTGAGATACATATCAGATTGTCATTGGTACGTATCAGTAGAAGATTCGTAAAAAGTTCTCAGGCTTGTTTCTTCCTGATTTTGGTAGATGCCTTCTAATATAGACTGTGATAAGTCTGAACTAATCGATGAAGTCCTGTGCAAGTCAGCAGAAGACGGTGTTCGAATGGTCTTATTACAATAATTGTCGCATATGTCAGTTTCTTCCGTCAACTTTTTCAGCAACCCTTTGCGTAAAATATTATTTATTAAGGATTCCGCATAAATTGCCTGCACCGGATCCATTTTAATTAATTTTTTGGCCATATTCATTCCGACGACTTCGAACTCCGAAAACTCCTTGCTATTTGATTTGAGAGTATCTGCACAGACTTTAAAGAATTCGGCCTGGTAGTTGTTTGTAGCTTTTCTTTTATTTCTACGCGGTGTCGAGTCCCATCCAGTAGGAGCAGCATCATTCTAAAAATATAAGACAAAAAACATATTATAATTTCATTTTCAGATGCCGTCTACGAAGGAAGAATGGATCAAGATAGCAAAAGAATTTGAAGTGAAATGGCAATTCATCAACTGCGGAGGTGCCATGGATGGCAAGCACATTCGCATTGTGCCTTTGCCGGGTTCCGGAGCTGTGTACTATAATTACAAACACTTCTATAGCATCGTATTGATGGCTTTAGTTGGTCCAAACTATGAGTTTCTTTATGTTGACGTGGGTAAAAATGGAAGAGTATCCGATGGAGGAGTCTTAGAGCAAACAGAATTTTATCATAAACTGCAAATGGGCGATCTCAATTTTCCAGAAAATTGTGATACCGTAAATAACTTGAACTTTGTCTTTCTGGGTGATGAAGCGTTTCGATTAGAACCTAATTTTCTCAAACCATATTCTCAGAGAGAACTAGATTACGAAAAAAGGATTTATAATTACAGACTGTCAAGGGCCCGTAACGTAGTTGAAAATGCATTTGGAATCATTTCAGCTAGGTTTAGGGTATTACAAACAGCAATAAATATAAAAAACCACAAAAGTATTTGTTACGTCGTCCTTGCTATTTGCACTTTACACAATTTTTTGTGTAAACGCAGTAACACATATCCTATTTCTAATTACCCACGAGACGAGATTACTACAGACTCTCAACAAAATTCTGTTCCATTGATCAATCTTCAAAGACGTCCCCACACACAGATCACTTCGGAAGCTAAACGAAACAGAGAACAATATAAAACATACTTTAATACAGATGGGAGTGTTGAGTGGCAAGATCGTATGGTTAATAGTGGAAGAACTTAAAAACAGAAAATATAATGTAAAGGTTGTCGGACCTTCTCTTAAAGTTGCGTGTGTGTGTGTCTTTGTGTGCGACAACCAATAGGGTTAAGTAACGTGAGTTCTTAAACGGTCAAAATGTTTTAACTGTACTATTGGATATATTTAAATGTATAATAATAATAAATAAAAATAAATTAAATTTACTTACGACTTGAGTTTGCTGTCCAATTTCACCAACGCCACTTTCTGTTATTCCGCCTTCGTTGGTCGAAATAATATTTTCCTCAACAGCTCTGTTTTCATCAACTGGATCATCCTCAATGTTAGATATACTGTCAGTAGGTAGTTCTTGGTCCTCAGTGAACAGCAAATGATCATAGTACCAAAGCGAGGATTTGTACACTTCATCTGTTCCTTTTCCACTGCGGTGGCTGTTTTGAACTTTCTTTAGTTCCTTTCGAAAAGAGCCTCTTAGACTTTGTAGTTTTTTGACCACAAAATCTCGATTGGCATCAGGAAATCCTTTCTCTTTACAAAAGTCGATTATTTTGATGTAAGCTTCCTCCTTAAGATTTTTGTTTTTATAATGTTCCGACTTAATTTTCCATAGGCAAGGAAAAGACTTATATAACTCAAGTAACTCTATTATTAATTCTTTACTCCACGTGCGTATGTCCGCCATCTTGCGTGCGCGAAAGAACTGTACGTGTAAAGCAACCTCGAACCACGCGATTGCGTCAAATACTGATGAAGCAATCGCACGGTCTATCCCTTCCGAATCCCTCATCTTTACACGCGCATTCTTTCGCGCACTATTGCTGTTTCACGCGCGACAGAGCGACTGTATAAAGGCAGCTATTGTCATGCTGGACGTTTACGTAAACCGAGCAGTCTTAACAAATAATTATAAGCAATAATTAGTCGCCTGAAATATCAATACAAATTGAAAATATCTCCCGATTAAAAATAAATGCCGCCAAAGTCAATTCAACCTGTGCCTTCTGATGTCCGGTCAGGTGCTCTGAAACCACTGAGCTATGTCGACTTATTTTCAACCCGCCAAATGATTTAATCAACAATTACTGCTTATTATATTTTTCCACCTATAAACAACCAACTTTATTTTTGTAGGAAAGGCTTTGTTAGTGCTAAATTTCTAATATCTTAATTTATTGGTGAAATATTATAACGAGCAGTTTTAGTTTGTTGGCTAATATTGATGGTTAATACACAATTCATCAGAGAAAGAACATAGCATTATCTACATTCATAAGTGTAAACGAACGATATTATTGAAATATTTCTGTTGACAAGGAAAGATATGTGAAGTTCGTTCAACTTGTTGTATAATTTTATCGTATTTCGCTCGAAACTTCACTATAAAAATATTGTCACCTTGTTTATTCAAACTGTAAATGTCAAACTGACAAATCACTTCCGCTTAGTGTAAATGGAAAAGCGCCAAATTTCACACCCAAAACAAGGCGCCTAATATTTTATTCACTGTGAGGCTTTGTCGTTGAAAAACTTTATATTTTTCTAATTCTGTGCAAGCCAAAAAGTGTTTTGAGTGCTGTAACGTATTTTCTATTTACAGTGTCAATATTTACATAAAATATAACGTCACATGGTTATATTGTATATAAACAAACTTTTTGTACACTTCGGGCAAAGTACTGGAGAACTCTTAAATAATTTATTTACTCGATTTCTTCGGAACGACATATCATTATACTGTGAACAGTAGACTTCGCGTAGCGCTCATACGAACTCTGGTGGAATAAAAAGATACTATCTTAAACTGCTGCCATCTTGACAGTATTGACGGGACACGGAACACACAAACAAATGTATATACAGACGAAATGCAAAGTGCTCGACTTAAAACAGGACTCCAGTCAATTTTTGATATGCGACGTCCACGCAGGCTTCGAAAATAATTTAGCCATGATAAAATTTATTAAAATACTTATTAGCGTAAAACGAAATGTTATATTTTGTCGAATATTTGAGCTTAGTAGTCCCAGAGAGAGGTCGTTCGTACGTCATCGACTATCGTCCTCTTTCTTCTCACACATCATGAAAGAAAACCAAAAAGACAAGATAGTAGATATAGATAGATACGTCACTTAATAATTAATAAAACCTTAAATTGTAATATTTAATCACTGAAGACAGTATTAACGACTCTCAAACAAAAGATGTGAAACACTAAATCCGACAAAGATTCGGTTGCATCCAGGAATAGAACCCAGGAACATAGACTTGACGATGCTTTGCTCTATCACTAATTGAATATTTGACCCTATCCTCTTCGTTAACTGTATCATAGTTTGACTAAGAGCTACCAAGGGAATCTTCATTTTTCTGAACGCATATTTTGAATTAGCTCAGTGGCAGGTAACATTATATGTCAGTGGCGACATTGGTTTCCATTCGAATAATGGAAGGCATTTCTGGCGTTCTCCTTTATTCTACGTTCGAAATGCAAATTGGTTGAATCCTTTGCATTTTTACTTCAAATTAGTTTCTTTAAATTCATCTCATCTAGGGAGAGATAATACCTATTGTTACACCCATCTCAATGTAATGTCAAGTCAAAAGTTAAATTAAAAAGAATCCACCGCCACGAGCGCTGTTTGCTGCGTGTAGGATCGACTCGCATATTATTAAAATCTGGAGCTGCAGGCTGCCGTACCGGAATAAAACAACTAAATTTAATACAAGTTCTTTTCAACGACAACGAAGCCGTAATAAAATGTCGTATTCATCAGACTTTCGAGACTAACACCTTACTACCACCCCAAGAATACTAGTATTTTTCTTCTTCTTTACGAGCCTTCTGACGTCCATATTTAGATATACGCCTCCTAGTATTTACATTTAAAAAAAATCAATTATTTAATCTATGAGAGATAAATAAAAAAAATCATCTATTTTTTATTTTTTTTCATTTTTTTAATTTTTTTTTATTTGATATTTGAAAAAAATATTTTTTTACATAGATAAGTATACAGGATATAAACACGATATAAAACAATAGAAATTAAAGTAGCATTTCCTCACCATAAAGAGACAATATTAATAGAGCAATATTTAATAATTGAACATCCTTAAAATTTCTGTTAATGTTTTAATGTCATTTAAAAATTACATTATTAACTGTTTCTTTACGGTTTTAGAAATTTCATTAAATCGCACCATTCCTCTTGCCATGCTAAGGAGTGTATTAGCAATTAACTCCTAAGGACGAAAAAGACAAACTTGAATTATAATTATTGACCAGTATTTAATTTTTACGATTTTATGTCCGGGTTTAATCTTCCCCATAGGAAAAACTAAACCCCTCCACACACTTTTCCACAAATGATCATCTAGTCAATCAACATTATGCAAGTGCATTATATAAGCAAAATAAATACAAAACAATACAAGAACAACACGTCAAATCACCAGAGATGAAATGGGAAAATAATTCATCGACTCCAGATATTTTCATATCAGAGAGTTCGGCTCGGTAGAACTCCTAACAGGGCCTATAAATCCTACTGATCGCTCTACGGGTCCCACTCAGGCGTAGTTTGTTCAATTTCTTTGCTGGCTAAGTCCTCCTTCACAACACAAGCAACATTTACAGCTTACTGTGGTGGTAGTAGGAGATTTCCAAATATTATCAGGTTATTCGTAACCCGGGAATATTTGTCTTTATTTTTAAGTAAAAAAAAATACATACATTTTACATAATATTACGTTTTCAACAGCGCCTGATTTTAACTCATAAATCCGCCCGCCCCGCCGCTCCTGTGAAAATCCGTTCATAGGAGCGGAATCCGGAACGCACCTATAGGAATATAATTCCTATGTAATATTTCATACCAACAATATGCTGTTTCCATTTCCAGGGCCAAAATATTTCAAGTTGATGAAATTTTGCATACTTGACACTTTAACTTTTAAAACAAGAGGGAGGTGACAGTCTACGTCTACAAGAGATTTAGAAAACTACATGACCCTTTTTCCATCCCAAAGCAGAAATATTATATTTCTGGATGATATTTTGTACACTTGATGTTCAAAACAAAAAGAAAAACTACTGTCCACAAGTCCAGATCTCTTTCGAAAATGTCTATGAAAAGCCCGGGCAACGCGGTATTTTAAGAACTGCTCTAAGGAACAAGCAGCATTAATCCCGGGTGCACCGATGCACATGCGTGAAATTCGACAGACACGAGCGGAACACCAGTTCACAGTCTATGTTGGCTTCATGAGAAGGGGCCGTTTCTTCTTCCCATTTTTGTGTAAATATGTACGTTGAACAAGCTACCGGCATCTGTTTTTCCTCTTTCATATAATCTGCTCTTTAAGACCGGTATTAATTAATCCCTTCCTACAGCCCTGACCTTAACACGCCTCTCTCACAGAGAGGTGTCACATAATCACATTCAGCTGGTACTCCTGCTGAGGATTATTTAATTAGAAGTTGATGCGCACACACTGCACCTGTACACAATAGATTTCCATTCCCGCAACATTAGTTAAGTTTTGTTTACCTATTAAAAGTTCCTTTCGTACTTTTGCATGGAGTAAAAACAAAAATAGTCCCTTTCAGGACTGTTTCTTTCTCAATTTTATATTTTAAGTCACGTAACGTATTACAGAATAAATAATGGTTTCTAAACTCCATGTACGGTGCACCATCGGATGTTGGGATTTTGCAACGTAATGGTAAAAGACTTATTTATGTTACATTTAAAAAGATTTTTTTGCCACATGACCTAATGATTGATTAAGGATGTTTTTTCATGATTTGGTTGTTTCTTACGTTATTATGTTTTTCCGCCTAAATGTAAATACCTATCATCGCCATCATCCAATGTGGGATTTTGAAGTTACAAGACTTCCTTCTTCTATCTATCTTTTTTATAAAACGCGTGGCGGACGGGCGACGTTTTTGGTTTGGAAGGTTGTCTGTGGTGGGCAGTGGGGATTTGATTTTTATACAGTTTTGTTCCGAGACTGTTGAAATTTTGCACACTTAACCTTCAAAACAGGAGTAAGGTCACTGCTTACATAAAATTTTTAAAAACTCCATATAAAGCCCGCGATATAAAGAAGAGTGTCTGTGGCGGGCGGGCACAATATATTTAAGCAAATCCTACAGTTTTAATTCTAGAGTGTTAATTTTATAGAATTTTACACTTGACGTTCAAAATAAGAGGAAAATTATTGTAAACGTCTGATTTAGAAAAATCCACAATAACTCCGGGCAATGCCGGGACTTTAATCAGTATTATCTAAAAATAAGACTTTAATCATCACAATGTTTATTGATCGATTTAGGTTATTTATTCCATGATTCAGGTTTCATTATTCACGATTAAGGTTTTTTCTTTCAAAGTTGAGGCGATCAAAATGATTCATTTCTTTATCTATGAGTAAAGTTTACATTACAAAGAAATTACATTAAGGTACAACAAAGATACATTGTTTTTATTAAATTTCGGTATCTATAAGCAAGGTTTACATAAAACAAAAATTACTTTAAGGTTCAACTAACATACATTGTTTTAATTACATTTCGTTATCTATGAGTAAAGTTTACATAAAACGAAAATTACACTAAGGTTCAACCAGCATACATTGTTTTAATTACATTTCTTTATCTATGAATACAGTTTACATAAAACGGAAATTACATTGAGGTTGTTCCTTTTATGATTTTTTACCGCCTAAAATCATATTTGCTTCTGTTTTGGAGATTTACAAATTTAAATTATGTAAATATCTTAGATTTTACCACGTAAAACCTTTAAATTATTTTTCTCGTTCTTTTTCAAAGGCCAAGATAATTGTTTTGGAAGTGCTTTTCTTTCCGTCTTGATTGATGAATTTTTAAAATATAATTACGACCTTTGAACATCAGCCTACAAAGCTTTTTAAAACCTCCGTTAAAGAAAAATCAAATCCCACCTATCCCCCAGCTATAACGCAGACAATATTGAGATGAAGTCTTATATTATTACTGGTTTTGTTTTTAATTTGAAGATCTCCAACAATTTTTATGTGAATTTTTTATCAAATTTTTACCTTCGATCTACGTTCATATTTTTACGTGTGACAATTGTTTCATAAATAAAAGTTGTAACGTTGTGCGCCAAATGTAAGGTTTGGAAATTAGCCGGGTTGTTGAGACCCTCTCAGGTTAAGTGGGATATGACAGCTTTTAATGTTATTGGAAAAGGTTCTACTTTTGTTCTGAAATAAAATATTCTTTTTAGAGCGATCATACAAGGTATATTTAAACCGAGGACAAATTATGCATTAATAAATAGCATACGCGAAGATAATTGACAAGCAACAAGCATACCTCTGGACCCACGGTAAAAACTGAGCTAACTAAAGATCCTACGTAGAATGTGCGTAGAACAAGTCAGTAGCGCAGAAAACAGGAGGTCGGAGCAAGATCCTTGGTGCGACATGAGCCTGGATGACGAGATCACTGCATCCCGCGAAGCTGATCCTTCAAAAGGGAGGGTCGCCGCCAACGTGCTGGAGGATGGGGGTTCATTGAGGCCTTTTCATCGAGGAGGCCCACAAATAAGTCCTTTGCGAGTTCGATTCTGTTTCAGGGCGCATCCGCGTGATTAAGGCGAAATAGGTAGACTTGACCTGAAATTTAGCATTTTTGAGGCCAGTTTTAGACGTATGGACACTTTTCTAGAAAAAAACACAAATTGATTTTGAAAGATCGTTATTTTATCTAGTAAAGCAAGCTGTTAAATTTTGAAAAATAATATTATTTTCATATCATAATAAAGTGTTACCGTTGGACGTTGCGCAGATTTGTTGCATTTTCAAAGGTGAATTTGTATTATACAACAAATATTTCAAATCATATAATAATACAGTATAAACAATCAACAAATTATCTACCAAAAGTATGTATAAGAATTTTGTTTTTATTTTGAATAAAATTACTAATAAATAAATTCGAACACGCGGTTTTGTGACGAAAATCCCTCAATTTGACTATTTATTTATGGTCTTACAAATTGGTATAGTTCAGATTTTTTACAAAAATAATTTACCCAGACATTATTAAAGCATTAGAAATAATTTATGACCAAAAAGATATAAATAGTAAAAAAATATATTAAAAAGTATATAATAGTAATTAATTTCGATTCGCGGTTTGTGCATTTTTATTAACTCGGCGAAAGAGAAAATTTTGTCATTCTCCGCCACGACCTGGCGGCGAGCGGACGTGTAGTCTACGCCGGTCTAGTTAATAACATTTTAAAGAAATTCCTTGCTTAAAAATGGGGAGGAAAATACCCTTGGAACAAAAGTTTTATTACAAAACACAAATTACGACATCAAAAACGTACGTAGGAGATATATTTAAAAAAAAACAAAGGTTAGTGATATTTAATTACCAGTGTACATTGTACGTACTTATATGCTACAGGGTCGTTCGAAAGAATCAATCAGAATAAGCACATATTTTTTATAACATTTCGCGATAATTTTGTGTTGTTTAATTTCCAGGGAATCAACTATGGGGACTATCAGAAGTTTATGTCTGTCATCGATGTTTCATGTATAAATGTTAAAACTTATGCCAAGTTACTTGAAACAGTTTGTGATTGGTTGTCAAAAAGTGCCACGAACCCATAGACATATGAATATTAGTAGACCTGCCCTAAGTGATTAAAAGCGTATTATTCCCCACTCCCCATGCCGGTTCTATTGGAGCCGGCTGGGCTCGCGTATGGCTTCCCGTGAATCTTGAGAATGTGACATCATCATTCTTGTTCGAACTAGCGTCGAGCTATGGTCGAGGCATTTTACGAAATAACACGGCAAAATGGTGGCTTAGCTATGAAAACTTGTAAAAATAGATGTGAAAAAGAGAATAAACCCAATTTTTGTATTACATTCCATATGTAAGCATTATTTTAAGCGTAATTACATCGTATAATATGGATCAGTTTGTAGAAACATATACTATCACATCGAGATATATCTGTACGCATCGTTGGTTACTGGGAACTAAATTATGAACACTTATAAAAGTGTCTTAACTAAATACGTAAACAAAATATTCGATTCTGAAAATAGAAGAAATTTTTTTTTGCCGAATTTGGACTTCGCAAATTTGTTCATAACGTGGCGAGTAATTTGCGCTCCCATGTAAAAATGTCTATTCATTCAAAAGCAGATTTTACTTTTAAGAACTAAATGGTGATATTATAATGCGAGATGCCTATATACTGTCAGATTGATTTATTGACGAATCACAGTCAGCTTTACCCCCTTCGTTCTTCAACAGTTGATTTTACCCCTCACCTTTAATTTCTAGTCTATATATTCATATGTCTATGCACAAACCAAATGAATTTTGATTCGTGATGTGCGATTCAAATAATTTTACTGTTCATAATTTCTATTTTATTGTCCAATTCACTATTACATTGGTATAATTCAACATATTTAATATTTTTTGTTTTACTTTTTGTCACTTTCATAATGACATATTGTGAATTGAGCTTCTTGTTTTAGGAAAAAAGACGAGGTTATTTTAGACATACTAACCTATGATTTTTCAATCGAAATTTACCTCGTGAATTTAATAACATTTCGAAAATTAGACGAGTCAGGTCGCTCCGTTAACCATGAAAACAAATAATGAAAGCAATACAATATTATGCAATCGCATAACTACATATGTAGGTAGTTACCATAGAAAATAGTTGGAAATAAAACCTAGTTTTAATATAAATACTAGGTACTTCAGTTTTAAGGAATAAACCCTCTTTTCAATGTCATATGTATCAAATCAAGTCATGCTTTAAATATAAGTATTAGAAATAAAACTTACTGGAAATAGTACATTCATATACCTACCTATTTTGTATCTACTAGGTCATCGCACTGCATTTGTATTTATTTATGTTTACGCACTCCGACGTATAATTTACAAAAATGTATGTAACTACTTATTAGGAAGAAAGCTACAACCGAGAATTCAACAACAATAATTGTTATCGGAACCATGCTGTAGTTTTCGTCAGCCGCGCAGTTGTATGGCTTGCAGTGGAATGAATTCGGTATTTCTGTCTCGTTCTAAAAAAACGTCCAATCGCGAGACCGTCTTTTAACGAAATTTGAATTCTCGTCCGCTGGTTAAGACACCTCAACAATTAGTCACTGTATCATCTCCAACGGCAGATGGCTTTCGATTCGGGAGCGCAAAGCAAAAACCTCCGGAGTCACTTCACACTTTTAAATCATCTTGGCCAAAATGTATTCATTTTGTAAACTTCAAAATGCACTTTGACACACAGCACAAACATCCCTACCAACAAGGATTGCCCGAAAAATGAAAAGAAACAGATCGATAACCTTAATTAAGTGACCAAAACAATAATAAATAATAAATAAAATTCGAGCTTATATAAAAAAAGTGTTTTTTTTTTCTTCCTTAGCCATTCCTTTTGTCCTTGTTATTAGTTCTTTTCGCAAACAATCTTTTGGATTTTTTTACTGTGATTATACGTTTAGCGAAATTTACTAGTTTTGCATTTAATTTTAATATTACATATTTAGAAAAAACCTACTTCTTTTATGACTTTAATTGTTGACAAAAATAATCAAAACGAAATCGGATTTTATTGTCTTCAACACATGGAATAGTATTCATTAACGTTACATATTTTATTAATAATAAAGCAGACTTGTAATCACTATTAGAAACATCATTCAGCTAAAGTTGTACGATTTCCTAAACCTTCCATTCAAGCGGGCGCTCTTCGTAATCACACCTACAATGTTTACAGATGAATGCAATAATTACCAGAAATCTTTGCAAGGAGTGGTGAAATAATCTCTCGAGTCTCAGCTCCAAGTTGTAAAGTTGTGAGTCTGTTGAGACGAGAGAACTTGCTTGCAGCCAGAGATGAATGCTGCTTTGTCCAAATCCCCGCGGAGTCTGCTTTAGTTATAGACTTTCTTGACAAATTTATACAAGATTATCATAATTAGGTATGTGTAGCTTTTGTCAGAACAAGAACTTGCGTAAAGTGAAAACAAATCGTTAATTTTTTTAAAGGAATTACCGCACAAATACTGCTCCTATCTGTCTAGAGACAATGAAACTATGGCGTCACAATTTGGTTACTGTATAGCAAAGTAACGGATTATTTAGATCTGATCAACAAATACGTCTGAAATTATTTCTAGCAACGCTAGCGTTTCGATTATGTGGCTGAAACAATGTATTTCAAGTCTCATTTGTCCGGAGCCACTGAAACTGTGGTAGAATATCGAGATATATTCAGTCAATTGTAAAGTCCAATAATTTAATACTTCAAAACATTTACCTCAAAACCAAAGCGACAATACAAATAACATTTGTGATTCTGATCATATTCCACTGGTATTCAAGGTTTATCTAGGTTGAAAAGCATAAACAGTTTTAAAGCCTCGGTGAAACATGCCATCTTTGGTAGGAAGTGAAAATATTGTTAAAAAATTGTGTTTCAACAAAGTTACTATTTTTTAAAGAAATTTTTGGTACGTTATGATCTCATGCATAAAGGAATTCATGCTTTACTTGTGCAACAAAACAATACTTATACCTACTTAATACACTTGGCTTTTGACCTACAACCAACTCGTTAAAATTGTATTAGAAATTAGCATTTTCCATTGAAAAATTAAGGAACTGTAAAACCTTATATTTTGATAATGGCCTTTACTCCAAAGGAAGGTACTTGAAACTGAGAAAACAGGTGATTGAACTTTATTTAGGTCTACATTAGGCATCTTCTTTACGCACAATAATATGCCTGGAAAAAATGTCCCTTTTTTATAACTCGTATAAAAGTTCATAATAAAAAGATTAAAATATTTTAACTTTTCCATTTTATTGTGCATGCTACCAAGTAAACGTCTTTATTTTCTGAGGCATACCAGTTTTCGGCATGATAAAACTTGGTAGATTATGATAGTAATAATTCTATGTTAGGCCAACGTTTGAAGTAAATTTTGGGCTGTGTTTTTTAAGAAGGAAAATCGCCGCCTCGGAGAATAATCCCCTGACGTTTTCCTAATCTAATTAAAGTTCCAGGTTCGTAAGGCTTATTCTGTTTAAAGTATTTTACTTTCGAGCTTATGCGTGAGATACGACGCGACGGTAGCCACATTTCATATCTGCTTAATAACCGAGATATTATCTGGATAGTATTGCTTAGACCTTGAGTTTGTGGAAAGATATACTTTGCTCCGAACACGAAATCCACTCCTGTTCTTCTCGAAGACGAAACACTTGTAAGATTTACATCTATTGATTTTCCTATATCATTGAAGCAATGCAATAACTTTTCTTCCCGTCTCGTCACATTTACGTAGATAATGTAAATCTGAGATGTTATTCCAATTAAGCTATTGAGCGTAGCTCATCTATTTTTATTTGACCATCTGGCATTTCATCTGTCCGTAAACTTGTTTATTACGTTCTGGTTCCGGTTCGAAATGGTTTGAAAGCTTAAAGGCCCTATAAACCAGTGACCAATTTTAAGTAAAATAATTGCTAAGTCTATGATTACCAATTGTACCATTTATTGTGTAGGCGTCTAGGTCTTTTTGAACTATGAGTTGTCCCAGGTAGAGATAAAATAAAGATTGTATTATGGATCACGGTGCCTAATTTTGAAGACAATGTAGTTGTGTCTGTGCGCATCATGGTGGGATGTGGTGGAGACTCATGATGATGATGGTCAGTTGATGGAAAGGTCGCAGATCTTACTGGTCCTGCAGTCTGATGCTCGACACCGTGGCGGTGAAGATAAACTGTGGACCAGTGTGTTCGTGGCGTTGTAGCCGTTATGTGAGTATTCTAGAGGTCGCAGGTAGACCAGCGCATTTTCGTCGCGAGTCTAGAAGCTTTCAGGTGTAATGCGCGTCGCCTCTACTAGTCTAAAAAAGTCTCGAGTTTTCTATGTTGCACTGCCAAAAACTGTAGCTTGTCGCTACAGAAACATCTCATGACATTAAATATTAAAGGTGGAATAATAAACATACTGCTTTAGTTCAAAATCCCAAAAAGAGCGCATTATAAAATATCATTATTTAACAACGACAACAAAAGTTATGTGTTCTCACCACGAAAATCTTTAAAGGGCCAAAATATAAAAATTTAAACCATTGAAAATTAAAAACCTAATTAGATTCTTACACGCCCTTTCAATGTTGCGGTGATAAAGCCGTCCTTGAGCCTGGTTTTGACCGATTTACCGCCTTTGTAATATGTCAAGTTTCTCACTGTTCTGACATTACGCGTTGCGTAATATTTGCGTACAACGTTTTTTTAGTAAGGCTGTAAATCTTTAACTCTTAACTAAGTATCTCCTCCAATGAATTTGAAACACAAACAAAATAAAGTAACTTGTTATAATACTAAAATACCTACTAACCACAGAACTTGAACAACAAGTGGAGGCTAACAATTTACATAATTCACTATAAATTATAAAACAAAACTTCGTATAAAGTTTAAATACAACAATAATAATCATATTTTAAGGTTGGTGTTCTTTGGCTTGGTTCAGACGAAGTGGATTCTTCCAAGCGTTTAAACTCGCGCGGATATTGGCAGCTGTTCAAAGAGTTCGAAACCCCCGGCACATTTAATAAACGGATATCGAAAAGGCTATATTTTTGGTTTTGATGAAACGTTCCATCAATCCGCACGCCAACTGAACGCAAACAGGCAACAATATAACTCGGTTCACTCGATTTCCGAGAAAGCGAAAATTGCAGCGACAAATTCTTCGCGCGGTCGTGTATATATTTACTACAGTTACCTGTCCAATATAAATCATGAATCAAAAAGTCTCTGGATAGAGCTATTTGAGAACAATTTGAAGGAAGATGGCAGGGAAAATGTTTGATAAATGCCTTTAACTACTTAATTTTTTTTAATAACATGTCTCATTTTGATGAATGAGCAACAAAAAAACAAACGAAAAATCGTAAACCGTCATAATTGGCTTAACAAATGAATAATAAAATTAATATTGTGTAACACGATTGTAGGGTAGATGTTATTTATTTAAAGTAGGTTCACAGATCACATATAGTAAAATAGTCACAATGTATCAAATCACAATAATAATCAACTGAGCAAGGGGTCGGAGGGAACCTTGCCGATTAGACTTTGGAAACAACAAAACTGACTCGTGCAGTTATGGTGACGAGCGGCGGCGACTGTGGTCTGCGTAGAGGGTCGTACCATAGGACGAAGCGCAACTAAGGCAGCAGTCGGGGTCTGGTTGGTGCTTTGCTTATGGAAGTAGAATACTCCTTAGAGGGTCGTGCCAAAGGACGAGGCGCAACTAAGAGAGTGTACTAGCCAAGGGCGAGATGCAGACGAACTGGTTGAATTTAGGACGTGTCGCTCCTTATATAGGCCATTCCTTGTAGAGGGGCGTGGCTTATGTGGCGACTCGGGGGTGGGAGATGCGCAGAGGGCGTCTGCGCAGCCTAGTTTGCCTAGGTATGGGTGAGCGGGAAGGCGCTGTACGGGGGAAAGAGATGGTGTAGTGGCGAGAGTAAAAACGGCGCGCTACAATTGTTCATTTTATACCACTTTGTAAAAAAAATATTTCAAAAGTTTGTCATACAAAATGGCTACCGGGCAATTTTTCCTCAACCTAGATTTGGCTTAATTTATTTTGCCAGAACATTATAAAATCCAAGAAAATTATAAAATAAACATTTGGTATGTGAAACCATAAAGTTACATGTGGGAATCACAGTCAACTTAGTGATAAAATTCGTTATAGAATATATGGAAAGTAAAATAAAATATTCATTCGAGGCATTTGATTGACAGAGTTAGTCGCCCCAGGGACATCGCCATTGGTAAGTTAGTTCTGCATCTGGGAAGAGTCAACATCCTGGGTTGGCGGCCTCGCGTGAAATAATCTGGGACATGAAATCCTTTTTATTCAAAAATGTGGTATTGATAATAAACCGTTCAGGAGCTTATTAACCATCAGAAGTAATGCTACATCTCTCCTAGAACTAAGATGTCAATCATATAAAATCGCTCTAATGCTCTCTCTGTCCAGGGTTTTTTAGGTTCATGATATATAAAAGTCGGTATAGGTTCACATTGCGAAAAATGGCCTCAATGAATTCCGTGAGAATTCGAAATTTGCTTAAGGAATTAGCAATAAAACTATTACTTCACTTTTATGCCATTGTTTACACAGTAAAAAAATTAACTTTATACTTTGTATGAAAAATCCCGCCAATTTATAATCATACTTTTAGATTCAATTTTTTGGATATTATCCATGTATAATTGAGAAAAAACTGAGAAGAAAAATTATTTATCTTTCCAACGACGAGTAAAACATATATGTCTATGCAGTATAGAAGAAAAAAATTTGCCACATAACCACCGTTCATCATTTTTAATTATGTCATTTTTAAGTGAAAAAAAGCTTTAGAGTGCCACATGATTCGAAAGCTCGGTTTCGGTAGTTTGGTAGGCACAGCAAATTAATGTTGACCGATTGTGATATTTTTTTGCGGTACTTACAAGTTTTCTTGTACAAAAATATGTATTATAAACCTTTTAAACCGATCAACTACAAATTCAATATAAAAAGATCATTAATCGAAGAAAATCTAAAGCGAAAACCATCAAAAGTAGAAAAAAACACTTCCAAAGAAAGCAGCAGTTATTTTAACTATATTTACTTCGCCTAAAGGCAAATAAAATTCAGAAAAAAACAATCAAATCTCTATCAAATCGAGAATTATAATCATAATCATTTCGCGTGACGTGGATTTATTCTGCACATCTCGGTGAAGTTTTAATTAAAAAATGCTGATTTTCGTAAAGCTCATAAACAATTACCATTTGTTATTCCCGATTTCCTCGGCTCGCGCCAAATAATAATAGCTGTTTTTGCAAATCTCAGCTTTTTTAAATAGTCGAAACTCCTTTCAATTTTTACAATATGAGATTATTATTTATCGAGATTACTTTAATGCTTATGATTTTATTTAGATTTAGCTTGCGATGTAATGCAATGGTTTATTACTAACAATAATTTAAATTACGATGATAGAAGTAATTTTTATGATTTTATTTAGCTTTAGTTATTGATACTTTCATTATCGCCCTGGTGAAAGACCACCATTCAGAATCGAAACGTTGGCATTGCTTTAAAAGGCTTTGGCTGTGTTAGATGACCAGATTTGAAAAGACAGATACTTCTCCATCTTCCGTTTTCCAATCTCCTTACCATCCCTACAATCATTATAATACATAAAGGATTAGTAACAAGATGTGTGGTTCCTTTTAATTGATTTATATCTATGGTTTTGGTTTTGTGGCAACTGCAGTAATTACTCAATTAACCATTGTGCATTAGTTAGATTGCTAACCCTTTAATATTTTTGATACTTCGGTTTCCACACCTGCGCTGTGAAGACAACATCTGAGCAGTTCAAAAAGTCAAGCACTGCAATTCCTTGATCGACAGCCAAGAACATTGGGCCACCTCTGGACTGATAGTTGACTGATCTGCAATTCGTTATAACGCCGCCATTACCTGATTTTTGAAACAAGATTCTTGGAGAATTTAGTAATCGGAAAATATCTTCCTATCCTGGACACTCACGGGCTTTTTTTCATGGAGCCATGATTGACAAGGACACTCTTACTTTGGAAGTTACACTATTTTTTTGGAAATTCTACCGAATTTTTATTTCTACCTGCTAAGCTATTCATCAACTACGTTTCAGTCATTATCACACCATACTATTACTCTAAGCAAGCCCTTTTGCCAGACAATTTTTTATTTATGGACGCTTTTGATTTTCAATATAAATTTTTTTGTATAAAATCATAAGACATTATTTCTGTTGTAAAAAACTCCATACTTTTTCAGAGCAGTAGTCAAGATTTGTACATTTCATTATATTTTATTTGTTTCCAACTAATCTAGCGGTAACAATTATTACTATCGATTGAAACTTATTGAGTTAAAAACTTAACACTAAATAATCGATAATTATTTTTCACACTTTTTTCAGTTAGTAGGTACAATAATATTAAAAAAATGCAAATAAAAATAATCAAATAAACACGATTTCACATTTGTAAAAATAATCTCTAAATTACTATTAAAACGACCACGATCTTGAAATGGAAATGCAACGTACAAGCAAGCCTACAGACAGACGAAATACAAAAGGATCGATTTAGAAAATCTCATTTCAAGACTCATTCAATAAGTGCGTGGAAACATTATGTTTGGCGTTAAAAACGTAAGGGCCAGCTGATTCATAGAATTTGAAAAATTAATCATATTTGAATGTTAATTTTCAAGTTCTGTAAAGGTTGTATTATTATACCATTATTGACCAGTTGTTTCACACAACTGAAATAATAAAATAACTTGAATGGAACTTTCACAGAACTTGATAATTAGGTTTTAAATGTGATGAATTGTTCAAATTCTGTGAAACAACCAGTCCTCAATATATGTAGTGTAATAGTTATAATTGCGGCACGTTCCAGAGTTGAACCATTCAGAATCAAAACCTTGCTAGAAATGGCTTTAGCCGTATTTGATGACTAGATCTGAATAGCCAGATACTCTCCGCACCTTCCTCTTTAGCATCTCCTTTCCCTACCCCAACCTTCATCCAAACAACATACCCCAATTGGGGATGCCGTAGTCTCTCTGGCTATGTACGGTTGGAATCTGTTGGGACTCTTGTGCGGTATTCACATGAAAAATGTTTGGTAAAAAATTATAACGTTTGAAACCAAAGTTCAGAATTAATTTAATTCTAATAATAAAATCTAAATAATATATATATTTTTTATAACGTGTTCCCTCGTAATTAATTTTGAAAGGAAATAAACTTAATTTAATTCAGAGCATCTCTTATCCTTCTTATCTCGTCCGGATTAAATTTAACCTTTATAACAGGGCTTAAATCAAAACCCTACGTTTGTAGGAGATAATCCTTGTGAAGAAGGTTATCGTGCAGATCTACCCTCATTATACAGCGAGGTCCCGACAGCCTTCAGCCGTCACGTAGCTTCAGGTTATCTGCCAGATAAGGAATTCCGCAGCCTTCTTGTCGACGTGAAATACCTTATAACTCCTTACATCATCGACTTTGTAGTCGATATGTTTTTCTATTCATTCGCTACGAATTTTCTTTGGACGTCAAAGATTTGTCATCCATTTTAATCATTGAATTCATGCTTTAATAATGAAAATATAAGGCACTAAAATTAATGCGTATTTAAAAAAACATTGCAGACTAATTAGCGATACTCTAACAATAATTTGAAACAGAAAAATCAGAAAAGGATACAGTCGCATTAGTTGGTAGAGTATAAAGTCCTAGATGCAACCGTATTTTTTTAGTTTGCGCATCGCTAATATTGTCTACAGTCATTAAATATTACACGTTGAGGTCTTACTCGTAAAGTTATTCCAAAAGTAAAACATATTTAATCCAGACTTCAGAAAAGTCAAAAGATGTCGCACATTAAAATAAAAAGAAAGTATATTTATCCAAGAAGGCATTTAGATTGCATTTTGTTGGAGATGAATCCTATCGATCATACATACATATAGCATCCAATAAAAATTTGAGTTAAGATAATGTAAGTAGTTATAATTTGAAGTATGATACAGTTAAATATGACCGAAGGAAATTGGGTCGGATTAGTTCAGTTGGTAAAGCAGCACCTCGGCAAGGCGAAGGTCCTGGGTACAACAGTGTCGCTAATATTATGTACAATAATTCAATTTTACAATTTGAGGTTTTACTCAGTTATTCCAAAAATAAATTTAATTTTTTTTTTCTTTATAAGGTGCCTTTTTATTTTTAAAGTAATGATTTTCACAGTATTTTTGATAAATAATAATGATAATACATATAAATTAATATTTGCAGATATTTTATGGTGTTTTAGTAATTATTTTATTTTACCATTGAACCATATTTCCCCATGATATACCATATTTTTGTAAATGCCTATAAACTGTATGTCTATTTGGAAAATGTTTTTGTCCGTTTGAATAATATTTTATAAATATTATTTTCGGGGTATCCTACCATGTTACGCTACCTCCTTTTTAAATCTAAAAATAATATTTTGTCCCTTTGCACGGTATTTGAATCCTTTCGAACAAAAGTTTTGTCCACAATATGTAAGGATATTTTACCTATTCAAAAATCTTTTATTAAATCTATGATAATCAAAAGCTCAGCCCCCTACCTACAAACTGAATATATTTTAAGCAATTGTACCTCTGTCTCAGGTAACTATGACATGCATATGTAGATGTACAATGTACACATCAAGGTATAAGGTAACCGCAAGTCAGTGGAAGGCCTAGGTGTGAAGACGGCAGGGTATACACAAGGAAGGAGAGATCACAACACTGAATAGTTAACTTCAAGAAGTGTGATCTAGGTATACGGATTTTAAACGAAAACTTAATTCGCGAGTTTTCAAAAGAGCAGGCCCCAGATAGGCCATTCAAATTAAATATATGTTCATGCTGCATTCGTTCTATTAGTTTTTCAAAGAGGTCGTCTCCTAATTTTTGATTTTGGTGAAAATGAATTATGTTTTAAGTATTTGTAACGACTGTAAAATTAGTTTTTCAGTGCTTTAAAAAATGACGAAGTTATGAGCTTTCATAGTGAACTTGGGTAAAATATATACAAAAGTGTCTCGTGATCACACGAGGCACAAATCATAATTCGAATGGCAGTGCTGCGGTTGATTTTCGTACAGCTTTTCATACATATATGACTTATACATATATATATATATATATATGACTTATACAGTCATTCGGTGTTTTCCAAAAATTGTAAAAGTTTTGTCCTCTGCATGTTCTAATTAGTACGATATTTTTATTTAAAAAAAACATGACATTTTATTTTACCTCGTTGATGCAGCCAGAAAATACGCCAAAAGCATCACCAATATTTGTACATGGTTGGCATTTATCACATGACAACAGTTTGTTTCTACGACTCGTTCTTGTATTCAACAGTTTAACCGTGGAATTTTTTTTTAGGCACGTGTACATATTTCCTCCCTCCATCTGCTTGGCTATTAAATTTTACAAAAAAATCCTCCACACAGTATCCCTAAATAGATAATACATCTTATTTTATTAAAATTTTCATACTCCCCAGGTCCGGGATGGATTTTAAATAATAATGGCAAAATTTTCTTCGCTTAGACAATTCGGGTAGCTAAGGTAATTGCGTTAAATCGCTGTTATTTGTAGTATAAATTGTAATTACTGTTAAGTTGTATCACTATAGTACTATTTGGTATTATCTATGCTTAGGTGCGGGAGTCTTCAGTAAATGCTTGATTCGTTCAAGATAACAAGAAGTTTAATATCGTAGATAATTACAATAAAAGTCTAACTGGATACACTTCCGTTCTGTGTGAGTCTATAAGTTATACTACTGGGGAGTAGAAATACAAAAGAGCTGCCAACCTATGAATCGGCTTAAGTAACAACACTACACGTATGTAAATTACAATTTATGTGCCTTAAAATTAATGCTGTATTCTTTCAGTTTTATGTGAATGTATTTTGCATAAAGGTGATTTGAGAGGGAAATTATATACAAGCATGCTTCTTACTAATATATTATGTGTTGCTTTCTTAATAGGCTCCGAGGAAAGTGATATTCTCCGGAGGTTTTATATGGATTTTGAAAATGTTTGAATGGTTTCACAGGTAGTAATGAAAACATGATTTTACCCGCCACCATCATATTTTTATTTTTTATGTACCGATGTACTGTTTTATTATCTTCTTAGTATGAAATATGCTTGAGATCGGGTAATTGCTTTGGTTCGTGAAAGATAACGAGTTCTTTAATATTGTAAGATAATTACAATCAATGTATTGCAGGACATATGTCCATTTTCTCGGAAACTATGAGTTATTCTACGAAGGAGCAAGTGGAAGTGAGCTCCCTACCTAGGGATAGGCTAGCATCGGTTGTACTTGTAACAATTCGGGTATAACCGACATGTTAACTCTGTCAGATAGTGTACCGCCATCTACGGAAAAATCTTAAAAATACATTAACTGGATAATAGTAACTTTTAAATTACACATTCTACTGGCATCTGGTGGGCGGTATCGAAACTACGACCAAATAATAAAACTACAGTGTTATCTATTCAGAGGATTATACATACACATTACATTATATCCTCTCAATTTCACATTGCCAAATACATCTCTTATTGTATACATTGGTCCATATATATAAATATATTTATACAGTATATGCACTCACGTTTGGCAGGTGAGCAAGTACTGGTATGCATGCAAATGTCTGCCACGTAATACCGTTAGTACATGAATTGCACATTTGCATGCGGTTTCTCGTTTAGTTTGAGGATAGGGTTTGAATGTGCACAATCTTGAGGAAAAAAGTAAACATTTATGAGAAAATATAATGGATAAACCGTTATTTATTTTGTTCACTTAAAAATGTTTGAAAACCTTGGAAATTAGTGGGTTTCTATGTGAAACTTGGTCAGTTGGAGAGGAGTCGAATTTAATGTTTCAAAGACCCTATCATGATATCAACTAAAAGGAATAAAACTGAAAATCTAATGTTCAAAAATGGACTCCATTGATATGCTTGGTGCAACTCGTAAAGGACGAGTTGTTTCACAGAATTTTAACAATTCATAAAGTGAAATAGTTAATTTTCAAGTTCTCTTATTATTTCAGTTTTGTGAAAAACTGGCCAAGAATGATATAATATCAGAACTTCCAAATCAACTTTAAAATTTGATAAAGTGTTCAAATTCTGTGAAACAACTCGCCCTAAGTGACCAGTTCAGGCACGGGGGTTCCATTAATGTCAGAGTCAAGTTAGCCTTTCAGAAGCTGGACGTGCTTTACAGAGAGCGCATATACTTCAATAGGATACAACTACTGTCCCTGTACAAATCGCAAGTGCTCCCCATTATTAAATTTTGGCAGTCACCTCTGGTCTGGAGCCCTAAAATTCCTGAAAACTATTCTGCAGAAACGGGCGGTCCGTTTGATAGACTCCCATCTTAACATACGGATTGCAATCTTTAGACCACAGGCGTCAGGTAGGTACGCTGTTCTTGTTTTACCAGAATGACAATGGAAGATGCTACGAGGAACTAGCGTCATTGATTCCTTTGGTACCGGTACACAGCCGGGAAACATACCGAACGCGCGCCCTACATACATACACTGTTGACATTTGCCACATGAGAACGAGTCGTTTCCTGACTTGTTCTTGAGTTCAACGGCTCAGTTGTGGAAAAATTTGACGGTCTCTGTGTTTCACTCCTTCCTCTTCTCAAAAAGACCTTCCATTAAGAATCCTCAAAGATGACATAGGCTCTTAGGGAAATTATTTTATTCAGGGCCTCCCGCGTGGAGTAATCGTACAAAAAAGGAAAAAAATGAATATCTATAATATATTTAATGGATTATGAAAAAAAGTATCCTTAAATGATATTTTCTAAGCTTTTGCTTCCTTGCTGTACCTGACGGATTGTCGGGGAAATTGAAGATGAGGATGTTATGGCTACTACCGTCTTCGTTTTCCATTTTCCCTGTGCTCGTACGCCGCACTTTGTGTAATAAGTGACGTTTGGATATATTTACAAAAGTTTGTTATGGCTGACATTCCTCAAGGTATTCTTAATTTAATTTACTAAACTATATATCAATATATCATGTGTGTGAGATTTGAACTAACATCTAATTTTACACTATTTTTGATTTTGCATATTTCAATTAGCATTTAGAAACAAAACATCGTTTGTTCCCATTTATGAATATATAAGTATTGTAGACTAAAGTCTCACCTTTAATGACATATATAAATTGTGATCATCTTTTGTCCTTCCTTGAACAATTTTGTTATTTTCAGGA